>NW_017731439.1:2995811-2996888 GCF_001890085.2 Hipposideros armiger | reverse complement strand
TAGACTGAAGAACAAAACAACAGCAACTTGTCTGTTCCCCTTCCCCTGATTCCCCAGCGCTGTTCCCATCCCCCAAATCCCCAATAAAATCTTTAAAAATAATAATAATAATAATAATAATAATAATACTCTAATAACATAACAAAATTTCTTTAAGTAAACTCATTTGGATGTAGCATGGAAACTTGTGACTAAAACAAATCATTGTTCAGAATACATAAGGAACTCCTATACCTCAAAAAAACAAACAACCCAATTCAAAAATGAATGGACATTTCTCCAAAGATGATACACAAATGGCCAATAGCACATGAAAAGATGCTCAACATCTCTAGTCATTAGGGAAATGCAAATCAAAACTGTAGTGAGATACCATTTCACACACATTGGGATAGCCATTATAAAAACAAGAACAGAAAACAGTAAGCGTTGGCAAGGATGTGGAGAAATCGGAACACTTGCACACTGTGGGTGGGAATGTAAATTGGTGTAGCCAAGGTGGAAACCAGTTTGGTGGTTCCTCAAAAAGTTAACCATAAAATCATCATATGATACAGCAATTTCATTTTTAGGTTTATATCCAAAAGAATTGAAAGTGGGGACTTCAGGTACCTGTACATCAGTGTTTGTATCAACATTATCCACAACAGCCCAAAGGTAAAAACAACCCAAATGTCCATCAACAGACAAATGGATTAAAATATGTGCTATATATATGCCATGGACTATTATTTAGCCATAAAAAGGAATGAAGTTCTAATACATGGCACAACATGGATGAACCTTGAAAATATTACAAGTGAAAAAAGCCAGACATGAAAGGATAACTATAATTTCACTTATGTGCGGTATCTATAATATAATGGGAAAATTCATAGAGAGAGAAAGTAGAATGTTGATTGCCAGGGGCTACGGGGAGGAGAGTATAAGGAGTTATTGCTCAATGGGTACAGAATTTTCATTTGGAAATGATAAAAATGTTCTGGAAATGGATAGTGGTAGTGGTTGCACAACATGGTGAATGTACTTTAATATTACTGAATTGTACATTTAAAAATAGTTAAAATAGTAAATTTT
>NW_017731439.1:2993707-2994991 GCF_001890085.2 Hipposideros armiger | reverse complement strand
CTTGGGCCAGTGAAGCAACATCCTCCACAACTAGACTGAAGAACAAAATGACAGCAACTTGTCTGTTCCCCTTCCCCCAATTCCCCAATAAAAAAATCTTTAAAAAAAAAAATCAATGCTGAATATTTTTTCAAAGATTCCTTTTGAAAGAATCAAAACAATTAATTCTTAATCTTGTTATTAATATTTTCTTAAATCCTGGCCATATACTTCCATTTGAGAAGTTCAGCTCTTCACTGAATAATGAAATCTTGATTTATCTCACACCATCTACTTGCTTGTCCTCTGTACATTTAAATTATAATGGTACCATGAAGATGGAAAATTATACCCTAAAAATAGATTCACTTAGTATGAACTGTATATAATACATTTATAGCTGCATTTTCCCTTTACAGTACATTCAAGAGAAAAAAAGAGAGAAACAGTGAAAAACTTTAGAAATGAATCACACTGAAAGTTAATAGCCTTTCTTATTTTCCATGCATTCTTAAATTTGAAGAGCTAAACCCAAAGGACTGTATCATAGCTCTACACTTGGTAGTGGTGACAGACAAAAATAAAATTTGACTCAGCCTAACAGGAAAAGCCTGACTCATTAAACTCAAAGGCCTGACTGTTGCAGAAGGTGTTTGGGGGCGAAGTCTTGATATGTTGCTCCCCAGAAGAGAAGAATGGATAGGGAATGACCTCACACACCCACCATGCAATGAAAAAAAAAAAGACGAATGAACCCAATCACTATGTTGATATTTTGAGGAGCTGAAAATATGCCTATTGCTATTTAAGAAATATATTCTTAATGTCCAACTCGAATTTGTAAGACTCGAAGGTAATTCCACCCAAAGGTTTATTAGCTTGCTCTGTCTAAATAACACTGCCCAAAGGCCCTCAAAAACTGCACGTCTCTTGACTTAGTTTAGCTGCTTAATTTGGACCACAATGGGAACAAATAATTTACTAAAACTAGTCCAAGTACTGATTCATCTCCCAGTATACTTTTGTGCCCACAATAAGGGGAACAGCAATGACTTCTGTGGCTTCTCTCACAAAACGTGAAGAAAAACAGGGAAGTAGATAGAAAGCTTTGCTCTATGCGTATGCGATTTGAGGCAATTTGCTTCAAAGAAGGTTGCTCTATGTTAACTCTGGCTTGCTTTCCACTCGAGGGAATGGACATAGGCAATAAACCAGCACGGGCGGTGTCCAAACCCTCCACTCACACGCAAGCACATTCTCTCTCTCTCTCTCTCTCTCTCTCTCTCTCTCTCTCTCTCTCTCTCT
>NW_017731439.1:2981123-2987122 GCF_001890085.2 Hipposideros armiger | reverse complement strand
ACACACACACACACACACACATATACACATCTATACATATATATGCATATATAATATATACAGCGATACGCATATAGATAGCATCATATACACATAGTATATGTATATATACACATTATACATATTTATATACGTTTATATACACACATACTGTTAGCTTATAATGTGGTAACTGATATCTCAATTTTGTTATAATTGTTTTTCATTTTAAAAATTAAGAACAAGTATAGAAAATTACAAAAGACAGTATAAGAAACACTGTTTATCTGCCATCCCAAAATGAACAAACTGGGTCATATGTGCTTTAGATATTTTTTAAATAAAACACTGCAGTCAAAAATAAAGTCCTTCATACTCCTCTCCTCAATTCTTTCCTCCTCTTCCTCTTTTCCAAGTGCAAGCATTGTTGTAAATTAGTTTCTATTTGATGTATGTTTTTCTATTTTTATCTCATGTTTATAATTCAAAACTGTATTTGTATTACTTTATGTTTTCAATTTTTATATAAATGGCTTTTATGCTGCAACAAGCTTTTTAAACATCTGAACATTGTTTTCCTCTCTTCCACGCTATATGACAGTTTTCATATGATTGTACCATAATTTACTTATTTTATTTTTAAGTTCTTTGATCATTATAAAGTAATGATAAATTTATTTTCATAACTTGGCTTTCTAATAAGCGATCCACTGCCCACAATTATCTTGTGGCATTTAGTGTATCAATAAGATGCCTGAGACCACCCTGAGTTTCATATATTTTTTTTCAGTTTTCCTTTCATACCTTTTCCATGTCTGGATGCTTGCAGAATTCTTTAAAGTCCTCTCATATTTGCCAGGATGAGACTAGATGCAGGCCCTCTTATGCACTGATTTTGCCCAGAACATGATAGTTACTTATGAGAAGGAAAAATGATGATTTCTATAATTTTGCAAACCCCCATCCTCAACTCATATCCCTTTGATTATTGCTTCTGATTTCTTTCCCACAGTGGCTCATTCAGGAACTCATATTTTCAGAAGTCCTCTTTCTAGTCACAATTCTTATTGACTACTTGTTTTTCGTCATTTTCATTTTGTGCTCTTTTCTGGAGGAGCCTCACAAATTTATTCATTTCCTAAAGCAGAGATATTTCTTAGCACCATTTGTATTGTACAAGTTAAAATTTGTTTCTGATGTTGAAGGGTTTTTGTTTGATGTATATGAAGTCTGACAACTAAGTTCATGAACTTGTTGCAATGATGATGCTAACCTTTTTTGATATCAGACAGATTATTCATTATGAATTTGTACCAACTGGACAAACAGTTAACCAAGTTTAGTATTTGAAAGTGCTGAAAAGGCTGCATGAAAAAGTTAGACGCCCTGAACTTTTCACCAACAATTCATGGCTCTTGCATCACGACAATGCACCACCTCACACAGCACTGTCTGTGAGGGAGTTTTTAGCCAGTAAACGAATAACTGTATTGGAACACCCTCCCTACTCACCTGATCTGGCCCCCAATGACTTCTTTCTTTACCCAAAGATAAAGGAAATATTGAAAGGAAGACATTTNCTCCCCCCACCCAATCCTCCTCCCACTCCAGATTTTCCCTTCTGCTTGGAGCGAAGCTTTTCTGTACTAATCCATTGATCACTTGCTTTAGTGTGCAGAAAAAATATACCCTCTCATAAAACCACCTTTGAGGAGAAGTATCCTCAAATTCGAAGCATTATGAATTCTTGCCAAAGTATCCAGAGGCATATAAAAATTAGAACTGTCACAGAGACTACAGTAAGAAAGCATCAATGATTAGCTTCAGTTCCAGGTAAAAGAAGAGATGTTTGCAGGGCCCCAGGCTAACTTTGCACTTTCTGATTTCCTTTCCACCTACACTCCCAAATTAGAGGGTGGCTAAAGGAGCCTCCCTCGCTGGGATGGTGTTGCTATGGGCATTGCTGGAATGTTTCAGAAGGAGGACGGGGTCGGAATGGGGTGGAGGAACTCTCTGGAGATACAAGGGGGACTGTGCATGTTTAATGAGTTCAAACCTCTTCCACAAATTAAGTGAAATATTTTAAAAGGAAACAATATTACTTAAGTTTTATTTGTTTCAGCTACTTGGTTACAACTCCACACGGACACAATTAATGGAGGAAATGGAGTATTTTATAAGCCCAGGACTCTCCTTCAATCTGTGACCAAGAGAAATTCTTTGCCTTAATCACCATACATTCTTTCGGATAGCTCGTATATTGCCAAAATAATTATCCTGAGCTTAAGAAAAGATTTTGTCTAGTCACTCCCCCAAAAGTTATAATGGTTGGGAAGTTGCATGCTCTGGTGCATAAATTAATAATGAACTTTGTCCTCTTTTGAAATATTTGCATGTGTATTTTTAAGTAACCCTTAATAATGCATTGTTCTGTGTGCACATGTGTGTACACACATGTATACATACACGAGCCACTGAAAGCCAAGTTTTCCATAAATCTAAGAATTGATGGGTAGCTCGGATGCCCAGAAAGTTCTCTTCCCAGGAAAGGAATCCCCTATCCCAGCCCAGATGCTATGCTCACCAATAAAAAAGTGAGCAGCTTTTAATCAATCGTGCAAATAACAACATGTCTTGGAAACTAGGTATGTTAAGAAGTAAAGAAAGCAAAAGAACAAAATTACTCTATTTGCCCAAATTGTAAGGAAAGGAAAACTAACTCTAGAAACTACTGAGTGGAGAAAAATATCCAGAGTTAATGGGAAGAGAATGCAGGAGATTTCAACTCATAAAGACTTTTCTTTTTGTTCTTCTCCATGAGATGGATTAATGACAAGACATTTCACAAAATTCCTAAGTCCTTTTTTTCAGATTTTTTCACAATTCTAATCTTTGAAAATAAACTGTTTGAATATTTTGTTCTTCCTGGAAAGGGTCATCTTAAATGTACTTTATGTCCTGTATTTTCCTTCTTTCACAAGCAAAGAAAACCAGAAAGAGAGATCTCAAGTTAGGGCATGACGAAGGTGAATTATCAGCAATCCCTGAGTGATTCAGACAAGCGAGGGTGTCACTTCCAGGATTACCCTCAAATGTAATTCCATCCTAATAGTCTATTCTGACACCATAAAATGCAGTCAGTCCAAGTTCATCAGCTGACGTGCAGAGTATGCGAACATTCCTAAATCTCTGACGAGCATGACAAAATAAATAATCACTCGGCCCACTTTGTTTCTGCTTTTCCCTTCCCTCCACACCTATAAATATGGTTTATTGTATACATAGCTTTTAGGGTCAAGTATTAATGGTGAGAACCATTAAGAGGGCAAAGGTCAGTGGCTCCTGACTTTAGTGACCCTTAAATTTAATCTAGCGTGGTAGGAATAGAATTAAAAGTGATGAACTTGCAAAGTGTGATAAAAACCTGCTTCACCCACACAATTGGACAGCAACAGAGGAATGAAAGAAATTTCAACAATAAAAATGAACTTCGTGATCTAATTACAGCCCTAGAGTTAAAGGTGAACATTCACAGCCAACTGCCATGCATGAAGGCCAAACTCTGACATCTTTAAAATACCATGTGGTTTCTGGGATCCTGCAGCTGTTTGGGAATTTTATCAGACTAACACTGGTCTTTGTTTTTATTTAGCTTTATGTCCACTTCAATAAGAGAGATGATAAGACAGCGTTTTGAAAAGTACGGACACCAATTCCTTCAGCCCAGCTGAATTTTATCTTTCAAAATGAATCCTTTTAATTGGTCACATTTACACCTCTTCTTTATGCCTTTTCAACTTGAGAACTTAGTATTCTAACCTTTTCTCGCTCTCCTATCCTCCAGCACAATATGTTCTCCTAATTTTAAAATGTCATCACTCCACTAGGTGAGAAAAGGTATTGTTTTAATTTGCACTTTTCTAATTATGAGCAAGTGAGAGCGTTTTTTTCATGTTTACAAGCCATTTATTTCCACTTTTTTGTGAATTTTCTGTTTAAGTCTATGTCCCATTTTTCTATCAGGTTTTTAGCCCTCCGTCCTTCAACTTTTAAGAGTTCTTTATATACAAGCTTTATTAACTATTTTTCTGTGCATCTATTTTGCAAGTGTTTTCTTCCAGTTTTGCACTTGTCTTTTGACTAGTTCATGATTTTTTAATTTACATTTCATGTAGTCAAATTCCTCAGTCTTTTTTAAAATTATTATTACATTTGGATTTTGAGTTTTGGTTAGAAAAACTTTCTCTAAGCCGAGGTGAGAAGAAACCCATCCATACATGTGTGGTCTCATTATTTTGTGTTGAGGTATCGAACCCATTTGGAGTTTATTCTTGTGTATGGTATGAGGTTTGAATATAACTTTTCTTTTTTCAAATGACTGACCAGACATCCTTGCACCCTATATCCAAAAGTTTATGTTTGCCCTACTAGTTTGAGATGCTACTTTCATCATGTACTAAATTTCCATGTGTACTTGGGTCTATTTCATGCTTAATATTCTATCCCACTGTTTAATTTGTCTATCCATGTTTCCGTACCATATTGTTTTAATTTTATAAGCTTTATAACAGTTTTTAACTCCTGGTAGGACTACTTCCTCCTTGTGTCCAGGTTCTCCTTTTACTCTATTGACTGTAAAACTGGGGTGCACATAGGGCCAAGAAGGCAGCACAAGTGAGTGATGCTGACAGGGTATAGGTAATAGGGAGCGGTGGAGACTATGGTAAAATGGAGAATTTGCTGCATGTCCTACTAAGGGAAATAAATGCTCTTCAGCTCCAGCCAACTGTTTTCCAGTGGGAATGTAGGCCCAATATTATACAAGATCTTCTAATTTTTCAAGATGAGATAAGATACCAGATTTTTGTGAGAAATCTTCCATTTTTAAAATGTTAGGTCATTGGCAATTAATTATTTTTATTGTTTTTTTTTTTTTTAGCGTCAAGCACTGTGCTGAAACAAAAAATAAAGCTATATGTAAGCTACATATGACCCAAGATTTCTAGTTTGCACACTCTGCTATGCACAAGAAGTTGCTAAGGAGTGATGTAAACAGAATTTTCTCATTAATTTTGCCCCAAATTGTTGACGAAATCAGTTTTTCAAAAGGTACATACACTTATTTCAATGATGAACAAAGATGTCCATGGATTGTGTGCAAATAGATAGTCCTTATCCTCATATTTCAGAAGGAAAAGAAAACAGTTATCCTTATGATTTTTGTCCTATTGCTGTCCCAAAATGTTGATGATTATACACAGTGAAAGTGGTTAACTGCAAAAAAACTTTGAATGGAGGTTTGGTATTATTTATAATTAAAAATGAAATGTATATGTATCTTAAGTCATCAATAAATGCATGGGAAGAGAAAGACTAACAGTATTTTTTACTTCAGATCAATTTTTCAAATATGTTTTAAAAGCTTTGAATCATAAACCATGAAAATAAAAACTAAATTTAAACTAAATTTAACAATACTATATCATATAAAATGAAAAGTATAAAATCTCTTTACTTCACTCTCACCACAAACACAGATTCTTATGAATCCTTTCATGCATACATACATAAGCACAAAGAAATTAATAAAATATTCATCATGAAAATATTCTTCTGTATATTGCTATTTTTTAACCTCCCCATCAGTTTATATGGAACTGCTTCATTCATTGTATTGCTGCAAAATATTCCATTATGTGGACTGTATTTAATTAATCCTTTACAAATGGATATTTATATTGTTTTCAGTTTTTGCTCTTTCAAATATAGCTGAAATATTAATCACAGTAGCCAGCTATAGAAACAATCCTAGTGTCCATCAATGGGTGAATGGATAAAGAAATTGTGACTGATATAGATATATATCTCTCTCTCACTATATATATATATATATATATATATATATATATATATATATATATTTTTATTTGTATGACAACTATTAAATCGAATATTTTTCTGGAAATTGATTCATCAATATTGGATGTGTATCCTCTCTGTGTGTGTATGTGTATTGTGTA
>NW_017731439.1:2946420-2979328 GCF_001890085.2 Hipposideros armiger | reverse complement strand
CACCCTCCCTACTCACCTGATCTGGCCCCCAATGACTTCTTTCTTTACCCAAAGATAAAGGAAATATTGAAAGGAAGACATTTTGATGACCTTCAGGACCTCAAGGGTAATATGACGACAGTTCTGATGACCATTCCAGAAAGAGTTTTAAAATTGCTTTGAAGGGTGGACCTGGCGCTGGCGTCAGTGCATAGCTTCCCAAGGGGAGTACTTCGAAAGTGGCTATAGTGATATTCAGCAATGAGGTATGTAGCACTTTTTCTGGGATGAGTTCGCGAACTGAATTGTCTGACTGCATAATCCTACCTTATCACACCTCACCTTCCTTGTAACAGTTGCCTTTCATGGAAGCATGTGTTCTTAGATTCTGTAGAGGGTGCACATTGCCTGACATTTTCTTCTGTGCATGCAGAACATGTTCAGAGGTTTGCACTAGTTCTGAGTCTTCTAGGTCCTATCCCATTTCTTTTATTCTAAAATGTAGTTCCATATTAGTTTCATCAATGAAAATACGGAAACATTTAAAAATTAATTGAAACAACAATAAGAGCCAGAGATTATATAATATTAGCTCCATTTAATTTAACAAATATTTACTCCTAATGTTTCAGGGACTATACCAGATACTAGTCATGCAAAGATTAAAAACAAAAAAAAGATTTCATGCACTTGAAGAATTTACAACACAATGAGTAAGATATCTGAGAAATGTGACTCATTTTCATGCTAATCAGACTAATGAGGAATGCTTTATTAAAGGCAAACCGGAGACTACTTATCAATAGGTCTGGGGATGTCACAGATGAATATCATTTAGTTGGGCTGTAAAATAACACACATTTAACAAGCAAAAGAGGATTCTTCTGAAGATCATTTGAACAAGTGATAAAAGTGTTTTGGAATTTGAAAACAATGTGATTTTGTGTGTGTGTTTGTGCGTCTGTGTGTGTGTGTGTCTGTGTGTGTGTGTGTAATTATAACTGTATAAATATATAACACTTGCTTATCTTCCCACATCTGAAAACACAAGACTTTATGCCTCATTACTATTTATACCAGAGAAAATACATGAGAGATTCAACTGGAAGCCTCAGGCCTCCAGTTCTAGAAAGCACTTGGTTATCCAGCCCTGAGTATTTCAAATTTCAGTTATGTTTTTACTGGGTTCACCCACACATTTCAACAGCCCTTCTGGAAACAAAAACATTTTTGATTTCCTGGTCTTGAGTCACTCTCTGAGGAGACTACACACTCTGGCTGCAGCTTCTATTCCTGCAATCATTTGCACCATTTTTGAAAGTGAACTAAGTGGCCCCTCTACACTTGAAGACGTGGTTGCGCAACATGAAAAAGTCATGACATTGAAATTTATTGACAGGAAGAGTCCTTGCCCCATAGGTTTATTTTTGATCTAAGTGTATGATGTGCAACACGTTCTAAAGTGAACTTTTCTTGCTCCATAAATACCAAGTCCTATGTTCATACAATCCTCAAGTGTTATGGCCCGAATCACTCGAAGTCATCAATGCCAGTTCCCTGAGACGTGGTGAGGTGAAGTGACAGCCCCCAGGCCATTTGGAGTGGAGCAGTCAGCTGACTGGAGACAGAGAGGGGAACAGAAATCACCTTTCCCAAATCTACATTCAGTATATTGTCGTTATACTCAGCTACTTATTATAGTCTACCGCTTCTTCCAATGCCGGAATTTTAAACCAAGGGTCTGAGGACTATCAAATGCCAAGTACTGCAATCATCATCCAATGATGATTCAGGGAGAATGCAACTTGAATGTGCAGATGGATCATGTAGAGATCCTGTATTCAGGAGGTCTGCGGTGGGGCCTGAGGTCATTTCTAACAAGCTCCCAGGACGTGATGTTGAATGCTGCTGGTCCACAAACACAGTGTAATTAACAAGCAGTGAGATGACCTTTCAGGGATGTCTGTAGACCAAAGAGTAGTATGTTGCTGGTTATTATGAGGATAAGAATAGTATTTGGGATGAGAAGAGGAAATGGAATAAGAAACCTGGGAGAGAAGTGCAGTAGGGCACTCAGGGAGAACAGTAGTGAATATAAAAACTTCACTCTGGTTTAGGATTTACATGTATACATTTGAAAAGAAGAACCGATCTACTGCCCTCCTCCAAAACCTGCATACCAGTCCCCTCCTATGAAACATTGGAGAGCATCGGTTTTAAGTCTGCTTCCCAAAAAGCATTTCAGCAAGGACCCCACCGTGTTGTTAGTGTTTTCTCACAGAGAACCCCCACCCTGCTTCTCTTAAAGACCATAATTTCTATACCTTGCCTTCCAACATACCCAGGGGCATGCACACAATGAAAAGATTATTAGGGAGGCATCTGTAGCTACCATCTACCAAGTTACTGAAATGCCCAGGTGTGAAAAAAAGAAATCTCTCAACTTCAGAGATGAGGGTCCGTCACCAAAACCTGCAAAGGGAAACCCTGGAAGAATCAGAGCTGGCTTAAGACGAATTACCTTTCCCCTGACTCAGGGGTCAGCAAACTGCGGCTCGCGAGCCACACATGACTCTTCGGATACATACATGTGGCTCTGAAGTAAAATTGAAAATGAAAATAAAACTATCATAGCTTCATTTATAAAATTTTTAGAAGATTTTTAAATTTTCCTTATTTGTAAAAATATATTTATGGCTCTCGAATAATTTTTAAATTGTTGTGAGGGACAGAACTGGCTCTTCCGTCTCAAAAGTTTGCCGACCCCTGCCCTGACTCAACCAGCTTAGTTTGGTCCATGGAGGAATTTATATCTTCATCTTGTCTCTTGTATTTCACTAGTTTGAATAGAAAGCGAATTGCTCCAATTTCATGGGGCTGAGTCTTTAACCCACATGGAATCATGTAGACTAACTGCAAATACTAAATTGCTGATGGTGACTTAAAAGAGGAGATTCTTCAGTCCTGAACTTGGAGCTAAAGACGTACTATTTATATCAAGTCAGCTGGTTTAAAGATATGTAAGTTATCCACATGAATTACACATGGCTTATAAATAATATAAGAAAAAAAATCAACATTTCCCCATAAGGAAATCAGGCAGTATGCTTAAAATAAACTTTTTAATGCCCTTTACCTTCAATTATTAATGTGTTGCTTTCCTGGGGTTTTGGGTTTTGGGGAGAAGTTCCTTCTGTGTTGGCTGTGGACATGCCGTGTCTCTAAAGACTCAGGCCACAGGGCAAGAGAGCATTTTTTACAGAAAACAGTGATATTAACTGTGTTTTTGAGAGAAGCACTAAAGAGGTTAATGAGATCTCAGGTCTCTTCAGCTCCTAACAGAAATGTTCTTATTTGAGCTGAGCTAAGTGATCTGGGAAGGGATATGGTAGCTGCAAGGCCGACTGAACAGGGAGAGAGTTCATTTCCAGTCCCAGCTCTGCTGCTACATTTCACGTTAGAATGAGGCCTCTGATCTGCTTTCAGACTGCCTGGGCTTCAGTTCTGGCTCCCTTCTTCCCTGGCTGGAGGACCTTGGGCCTGTTACTTAAGCTCTCTGTGCTCCAGTTTTTTCATCAGCAAAATGGATATAATAGCAGCACCTCAATCAGTGGTTGTAATGAGGGATGAGGTAATCCTCACAAAAGTGTTTAGAACAAGTTCAGAGACATAGCAACCACTCAGCAAATATTAACAATTATTATTTTTATTATTAGAATTATAGGGTTTTAAGCAAGTCATTTGGTTGTCCTGGACCTCTGTTTCCTTAACAGTCAAATGAAAGTGATTGACCTAACTCTGGAGTCTGTGATTCTGTGTGCTAGAATCCTGATATAATAATAAAAAACAAACAAAATCCTTTATTTTGAAATTTGAGTATGAATTTTGTTCTTTGAGACCTATCACCAGACTTTGGGGATGATGTGTATTGTACAACAGGTGTTAATTGTTAGAACAAAAGTTGAGAAGAAAGGTCATTGAGAGGAAGAGGCTCCTATGTAGGGGACAACAGGGACAGTGGGTCTCTACCTTGTACTAACCTGCCTGGGAGGTTGTGAGGTCTCCCTTGTCTGGGGGTCATGGAGAGGAGAGGAGGTGATTTGCTTTCACAGAGGCTTAAAAATGGATTGTTTTGGTTGGTCACATTTATTTATTTTTTAGTTTTCTGTTATTTTTTAATTATAGTTGATATACAATATTATATTAGTTTCAGGCATACAACATAGTGATTAGACATTTATATATCATACAAATTGACCACCCCCTTAAGTCTAGTACCCATCTGACACCACACACAGTTATTACAATATTACTGACTATATTCCCTATGCTGCACTTTACATTTCTGTGACTATTTTTATAATTGGCAATTTGTACTTCTTAATTTGTTCACCTTTTCCACTCTGTCCCCTCCACTCCCTCCCAGCTGGCATAGGTTGGTCATCTTTAGTCATCATGTACAAGAACACATCCTTCTCCTCTGACACGGAAGCAGCGTCATCCATTTTGTTGTCTGCAGAAAAGGGGAAGGCCTTTTGGAAATACAGAGACATGAGTCAGATGGTTGCCACTCCTGAGCTGGATGACTGCCTTTTGAGTCCTGCTAGTTGTCTTTGTCTTGTAGTGCAAATAACATATGCCCCTTGTTTTTATAAGGATTCTTTTGGTTTCCAGTTGTCTGACCATAATCAGTCAATGTAGTTGATTTTACTCTGGAGACACAATTAAACAATCCATGAGGCCATTGATGCCTCTGCATTCTACCCACACAGCAATTGTTCTCTTTTCTCTTAAGGAAGAGAAAATGCCCTTTGTCTCCTGCGTAACTTCAGTACACAGGTCCTCTGCCCTGTTATCTGTGGAACCTGTGAAGAACATACATGCTCTTATGCTTTGCAGTAGGGCTTCCAATTGAGGAAAACTTGGAGCTTCTAACGTTTACTCGTATGTGGGTGAAATGGATGGAGCCAAACTCCTTTTGCAAAACAGTCTCTTATTCCAGAGTTAGGTCAACTGCTTTCATTTGACTGTTAAGGAAACGGAGGTCCAGGACAACCAAATGACTTGCTTAAAACCCTATAATTCTAATAATAAAAATAATAATTGTTAATATTTGCTGAGTGGTTGCTATGTCTCTGAACTTGTTCTAAACACTTTTGTGAGGATTACCTCATCCCTCATTACAACCACTGATTGAGGTGCTGCTATTATATCCATTTTGCTGATGAAAAAACTGGAGCACAGAGAGCTTAAGTAACAGGCCCAAGGTCCTCCAGCCAGGGAAGAAGGGAGCCAGAACTGAAGCCCAGGCAGTCTGAAAGCAGATCAGAGGCCTCATTCTAACGTGAAATGTAGCAGCAGAGCTGGGACTGGAAATGAACTCTCTCCCTGTTCAGTCGGCCTTGCAGCTACCATATCCCTTCCCAGATCACATAGCTCAGCTCAAATAAGAACATTTCTGTTAGGAGCTGAAGAGACCTGAGATCTCATTAACCTCTTTAGTAGTTCTCTCAAATGGCCTCCCGGGTACCCATAAGTATTATTTTATTTCTGGCTCATAAACTTTCCACCAGGACAGGACACCACATCGGTGAGGTCGTTAAATCTTTATAATAACAATATTATGCTAATGGAAATTATTAGTCTATTCCTCATCCCCCAAAAACCATCTGGTAGGTTTACCTGGCAATTACTTTGAGATGTCATGGTGGATCTTAAAGCATAAAGAATATAGGGATTCATAACTTTCTCTGAGCAATGGAGTTTTCCATGTGGTAACAAGCTGGCATGGCTGGACTATTGGATTTAGACATAAACAGGATACTGGAAAAGCCTTGGGGAGAGCACACGGCAGCTCTCAGATTAGAATTCAGGTGGCAGAGTAGCGAGCATAGGTATTTCCAAACCCGAGCTTTCTGCTGCGAGAATGTGTTGCCAATATTTTGATTGCATTATGAATTTCTTTTTTAAAATGGTTTGTTCCTTAATATCAAATAATAAAACACAGGTATTAAAGCCAATTTAAGTAATTTAGAATAATTAGAGTCTTAAGTAGGCAGCACATGTTCTGAGCAGAACAATCTCTCTCCAAACAACAGTGATGTCAGAGGTTTTCGGTTTGGGTCTGTTTTCTCTCTCTCTCCTCCCTGTGGCTCAAACGCGTGGCGTAGTTTCCCTTCCTGGAGCCCAGTTACCCAGTAACTCCCGAAATGGCTGGATAAATTTTGGCTGCTGTGCACATTCAACCTTGAAAGCACAACAATCTGGGAATTTAATTCAAACAAATGTGAAAATGGATTATAAATAGGATCCAGCTGCATTTCTAATAGTGAAGAGAAAAAAGTAGCTGAGACCAAAAAAGTAAGAGAAAGGAAAATGAAAGCACCTTGCTTCTCTTTCCCTCATGGCCTTCCCCCATCCTGCAATCACAGCCCTGTTGAAAGAGGCCTCAAGAAGGTCTGAAATGTTTTAATTATATTTAATTAAGTTGTCATTTGTTACTTGGCTTCCTGAAAGTTCTGCCCAATTAAACCAGGCTCCATTTTCAGACCTATACATTTACCTACAGCCCAGCATTGGGTAAAGAAAAAAAAAAAAAACTGGTTAGCATAGGCTGTATTCCTGGAGACTTCCCATCCTGCTGCCAACACGAGAGTTTATATATTATTAGTACAGATGTTGAAGAGCATAACCCAAGGCTTCTGCAGGGGTGTTGACAAAGACGACCCCTCCCCGACCCCCAATAATCTTTTTCTCTTTCCCACAGTAATTTTTATATAAGTCAATATTTGAATATGGAAAAAATGTGAGCAATTCATCTCAAATCATTAGCACCCCAAAAGATGGAATGAAGTTACCTCCAGCCTGGATCAGGGCAGAAATCCAACCCTCTCAATTCAAAATTCAAATTAACAGACAGTATTATCATTGCTGACTCTTTCTTAAATGTCAACCTTTACTGAATGATTTATTTAATCCCCTACAGGCCCACTGTGTAATTAGGTTTGCACAACCATAGAGGGCGCCGTCCGTAGCATAGTCATCATCGGTTTGTATTTTTCCTATGATCATTTTCCGATAGATGGCAGTAATGTGTCTTGAGGAAAGGGCCCCAATTTCTAATTAATGCAGTTAGCCCAGGGCAGTGATTACCCATAGATTTCTCACTGGACTTAATTTTAAACAAAGTAGAGGCCATAATGTACTGTACAATTTTCAACACCTATATTAAGAATTAAGTCTTTTGTTGCTGTTGTTGCAAATGAAAACACCATTAATAAAACCAACTATATAATCATAGGAAAATCGGGAGTTTTCACACAGACACACAACTCCTACATTTATTTTTTAAAAATCAGATTTAAGTAATTAATTTTGAAGGAATTCATTACATGTGTGCAATATTCAGTAGACTACATACCTCCCCTTTTTATTTCTTTGACTTAATACAAAAACCTCTGCTCCTCCCTTATTTGCTCACAAGAATCAACAATACAGGTCAGGGGCTAAATTTGCCTACAATGGCAAATGCTTCCCCAACATTCAGCAAACAGTCCCTGAGTTTGTCTATTCCTTTCCAAGGACTGTTTGTTTCACCTGCAAACATTTGCAACGTGAAAATGTTTATCGCATTCATTGTGGAGAAGCAATTACTTGTTTGAGAAGAAGCTTAGCTAGATAGCAGTCAATTTTGCAAACATGCCCACAGATCAACTGTGATGCAAAAGCCTCCTGTTCTCTACCCCCAATCTCCTTGAAATATTTCTGCCTAGGGTTTTAGCAAATATTCTTGTGGGGTCTCTAAGGTGCATTTACATATCTTATGCACAGGCAGGATTGTCCAGCACTTCTCCAAAAATATGTGTGTGGCCAAGAAAACCACTAAACTCTAGGGATCAGTGATAAAAACGCAATCTAAGCCCATGTCTGTGGCACTGAGAACCTACAGCCTTCGAGATCCCCAAGATATTTGTATTCAAAGGCACCCACACTTCATTGTCAACAGGAAATAAATCAGGAGAAACAAAACTGCAGACAAAGACCAAAAAAGTAGGAGACAGGGCCATGGCCATCGGTAAGTAAGCTTCATATATGTTAAATATCGGGCTAATACTTTAAAGAAGGAAAGCTTAAAGATGTCAATATGTCGTGACAGAAAAATCAAATCTCATTTCTTCCTATTAAATTTACCTGTTAGGGCCAGCCGAGTGGCACGTTGGTTAAGAGTTGGCTTAGGATGCCAGCTTCGAGCAGCAGGGTCCTGGTTCGGATCCCACATTAGGGCCAGTGACGCTGCGCCCTCTACAGGTAAGATGGTGCACAACAGCTTGACCTGGAGCTGGGTTGCTATGAGTCTCCAGTGATGGCATAGGCTATAGTGGGGCTGGCCAGCAGCGGGCATGAGCTTTTGTGAGCTGCCATGAGCCACCGTGAGCGGCCATCCAATGGCTAGTGAGCGACTGCCTCACCCGGGAAGAGCACAATGATAATACCAACATGGGCCAGTGAAGAACGTCCTCCACAACTAGACTGAAGAACAAAAGGACAGCAACTTGTCTGTTCCCCTTTCCCAATTCCCCAACGCTGCCCCCTCCCCCAATTCCCCAATAAAATCTTTAAAAAAAAAAGACAATTTATCTGTTAATTATAAAATTTTACCTTTTATTAGTATTCCTTCTGATGAAGACTAACCCCCCAACCCCCCCAAAAAAAGATAATAAAAAAGAAGACATACAAATGGCCAACAGATATATGAAAAGATGCTCAACTTCACTAGCTATTAGGGAAATGCAAATCAAAACCACAATGAGATACCACCTCACATCTGTTAGAATAGCTGTTACCAACAAGACAAGTAAGAGCAAGTGTTGCAAAGGCTGTGGAGAAAAAGGAACCCTTATAAACTGCTGGCAGGAATGTAAGTTGGTACAGCCGCTATGGAAAACAGTATGGAGGTTCCCCCAAAAATTAAGAATAGAATTACCATATGACCCAGCAATCCATCTTCTGGGTTTCTGCCCCCCAAAAATCTGAAAATATTTATCCATAAAGATATATGTGCCCCTGTGTTCACTGCATCATTATCAATGGTGGCCAAGACATGGAAACAACCAAAGTGTCCTTCGATAGGTGATTAGTACATATAAACAATGGAATATCATTTGGCCATAAGAAAAGATGAAATTGCGATTTGCGGAAACATGGATGGATCTTGAGATTATCACACTGAACAAAGTAAGTCAGACAGAAAAAGCTGAGAACTATGTGGTTTTACTCATATGTGGGATATAAAACTGAAAGTGACAAACAAACAAGCAAAAACTCATAGACATAGACAAAAGTTTAGTGGTTACCAGAGGGTAAATGGCAAGGAGGGGAAGTAGAAGAGGGTCAAGGGGATCAAATATATGGTGATGGAAGGAGATGTGACTTTGGGTGGTGAACACACAATGCAATAAACAGATGATGTATTATAGAATTGTACACTTGGAACCTATATAATTTTATTAACCAATGTCACCCCAATAAATTTAATTTTAAAAAAGAAGAGGAAGAAGAGAGGGAGGGGGAGAAGAAAAGAGATATGAGAGAAGGAATGAAGGAAGGGAAGGTGGGAAAGCAGCTAAAGTTCAATTTGGATAAAAGTTCTGGAGGGTCGGTCCTGTGTATCAAATCCATACAAAGGCAAACTCTTTGGCTCATGAGCTTTACATCCAGTAATTTAGTCTATAGAAATAAGAATAAGTAAAAAATAGATACATAATATACGTACCATGTTTCCTGTTGCATTGTTTAAAATAATGACTAATCAGAAACATCCTGGACACCCAGCTAGAGGGGGTATGTTAACGGGACAATTCCATGAGCCCCTGCTGACCCGCCTCCTTCCTCCTCTTAGTTACCCTTTGCTCTCTCTGACTTCCATCCATGTAACTGGCCAGTTTTAGACTTCTCACAATTCCAAATACCTCTTCCTCCAATGCTCTGCCCCATCTCTTTGTACAGCTATTCCTTCTCATCCTTCCAGCCTCAGCTTTATGTCATCTTAGGCCTTCCCTATTAAGTATCCAATTCAGCATGCAGTGCACTCACTTTTGCCCATGCTAATTGCATATTTGTGAGTTGGTTTGAGTGTGTGTTGCCCTATTCTTTCCAATAGCTAACATCGCCATGACGGCCAGGACCCCATCCCCTCCAATGTGCCTTGTACCCATACTATCACCTACCCCACAGAAGAGAATGTTTGTTGAAAGAATAAATCTATAGAACAAGAATATTAAGTATGATGTTGCTTTTACAGGACCAATATACACATGAAGAGTGATTAAAAATGTTAACGCAGATTATCGAAGGCCAGAGAAACAATAAGTGAGGAAATCACAATATGAACTGATATCAACATTGTCTAAATTTAAATTAAAAGCTACTTCTTTGAGATGTTCCCAAGTTTTTCATGTCTTCTATGCTGAACATATTACCATTCTTAGAATCAAGAAGAAAGAGTTTCAAAATGTCTCTTATTTAGTTCTACAATTTATTTATATGCTCCCTATTTCTCAAGGTCCTAAACAATATGATGGTCGTATCAGAGAGGTTTCTCAGGTGATCTATTCAACCCTCTATACTAAAGATTTTGATCTTCGGTTAAATATCAGTTAACTATCAGTTCATTTGATCTATCAGTTAACTATCGCTGTGTAAGAAACTATCCCAAGCCTAGCAGCAGAAAACAACAGAAATCATTTTATTACTCTCTCACATTTCTGGGAGTGGCCTGTTCTCAGTAGACAGTGCTTGCTCAGGGTTTCTCATGCTCTTACAGTCAGATGGGAGCTATGGCTGGAGTCATCCCCAAGAATCATTCACTTACGTGTCTGGCAGTTGATGCTAGTTGTCAGCTGGGAGTTATTGGCCAGAAATTTACACATGCCTCTCCCTGTGGCCCAGGCTTCCTTACAGCATGGCAGCTGGGATCCAAGTGTAAGCATTCCAGTAGAACCAGGAGAATGTGCTATCACATTTTAGGATCTAGCCTTAGAAGTCACAGATCATTACTACTGCCATTGTCATATGCTAACAGATTCAAGGGAAGGAAACAGACCCCACTGATCTAATGGAAAAGTATCAAAGTCACATTATAAGAATAGCATATAGGACGAGAGATATTATTGTGGTCATATTTGGAAATACAATCAATCACAATCTCTTTAAACTTTAATTTATAATTCCCCACTACTAACCTAAATCCTCACAATATGTAAGGAAAATTTAGTTGACATTTGAAGATAAGCTAACATTTTTGTGTCATATACTCGATAAATAATGCTGATAAGCACTAGGTAGTAGAGGCTAACAGGGAGTTAGCTGCCTGGAGTGCTGGATAGTCATTCAAGAACTATCACTAATCTTACGTCTATCACCCTTATTTTTACAATTTTTATACCAAACATCAGCTTGCCTTTTCAGTATCACAGGAAAGTTCTAAGAATGGGAAGATTGGAAAAAAAACAGCATTTTCCAACATGAGTTCTTCGAAGTGTTAGTTTTAAGGATGTCATAGGTGTTACATTTTTTGAAAAATAGAAAATGTTGGTTTGGTGCATTTAATGTACTGGAGTAGATTTGAAATCTACAAAGGAGGAATCAGAATTCAGACAAACAAATAATGGGAGTTTCAGCCTTCCCACACTTTTTTGAACACAGAAACTTTTTTTTTTGATAAAGCATCTTATAGAATTCTGATTCTATAGAAATTTTGTTGGATAATACCAACTAAAATAACATGATAAATTGTTACTTAAAATACTGTAATATGTTATTTCTATTAATTAATTTGCTCAGTCTTTTTTCTGTGAGAAGGGAGCAAAGCATGTGAACATAAATATGGTACATGTGCTTCTGAGTTTTTTATTTTTATCTGTGAAATCGGGAGAGCAATAACCACCTTGAGTAAATGATAAAAAGGTGAACATCAGTATATTTAATGTGCCCAGAATGACACCTGAAACAAAATCAGTCCTCAGTTGGTAATAATTATGTCTCTACACAAAGAATATAAGAGTTTTGTCTCTGTCCTTGGGGGGTGTTCAGCCTACTAAATAAATGTTATATAAATACAAGGTATTAATCAAATAGTCCATCACTTGTTTCCATACCTGTTCTCTTAAGCACACCATAATTAGTGACATTCATTAATCATCTTTTTAAATGAAGAGAACACTAGGAAGATTCTGTCTGCTGACTTAGAAAAATGATAACCAAAGGTTTTGGTCTATCTTGAGTTCATGGTAGAAATCAAGGCTCAAAGGGATATTAGAACCACAAGTCTGGGATATTTGTAAACATGAGATTTGAATTTATATCCCAATCCATGGTATCAGACCAAACTAAGAAATTGCTGGTCCTTTGACTGATATAGGAACACATCTGCAACTCACAGTCTCTCTCAAAGATGAGATCACTATTAAAAATTACAAATCATAAGAGGAAATTCACCATTATTTAGGAGAGTCACTGAAATTCACAAGCAGGATAATAAGCATCCTAAAAATGAGAAATTATAAAACAAGCTAAAAGCCTACAAAATAAATGTGTTTAAAATGTTTAAAGAGCTAAAAGTAGGAATAGAAAATATATTTTAAAAAGAGATTTTATGAATAGCGAACACATACACCTTAAGAAGCACTAAATGGAAACAAGAAAAAAAAGGAATATGAGCTCAGATAAAAAGTAGGAGGCAAGATACAATTTGATAAATATACATCAATGAAAACATCAATAATTATATACTTACTAACTTAAGTGCACTTGACATCAAGGAGAAACTAAACAACAAAATCAGGAAGAACAGAGGTGAGTTGATCAGCATTACTTTTAGTTTTTTTTATTGTTTTGATTAACAATTAGAGATACTGATTAACTCTAGATTTGTCACATGACTAAAGCATGTTTAAAATATAAGGGCAACAACAGCAAAATTTAAAAATATAATGTATAACATTCAACTAAATGAAGAGAAATAAAATTAAGAAATTGATTAAAAATAAATTTTAAAAATCTCAGTTATTCTGAAAGAAAAAAGAAATAATAAAGAATATTCATTGTAAAGAGAAAATGTAACATCAGTTGGTAGAGGCTAATCCAGGTAAAACAGCAATCACTACAAATAAAACTGAATTATACATCCCTGTCAAATGGCAAATATTTCAGATATAATTTTTACATTTATCCTTAAATTTTTTACAAGAGATACCCCTAATGGCATTGCTTGTTTTCATAAACTTTACTGTTATTCTTAGTTATTTACTTTTTGATCTGGCACATCCACTTAATTCCAGACACTCTCTGCTTAGTGAAACACTAGATTTTGAATGAATTCAATATACAACTCAAGTCTCTTTTTAACTTTTTATTAGATTATAATTCTTAGATACATAAACAAGGTTACCTGGGGCTCAATCTCTCTATTTTAAAAATAAGGACAGAAATACTCATTTAACAGGGTGGTTGAACTTAGAATAAAGGGGGGAAATGGACATAAAGAATGATGAAATTACAAAAAACACTTTTGAAAAGTAAAATATTAAACGCCAAACAATACAATTAGAAAATGGGCAGAAGACATGAACAGATATTTTATATAAAAGGATATACAGAGGGCAAATATGCCCACGAAAAGAATGTTCGACATCTTTAGCCATTTGCTAAATGGAAATTAAAACTATAATGAGATATCAATGAGTGTATATTAGAATGGCTAAAATAAAAAAACAGCAACACCACTGAATGTGGGAAATACATTCCCATGGAAGTATAAAATGGCACAGCCTCTCTAGAAAATAGTTTGGCAGTTGCTTATGGAACTAAAAACAGTCTTACTATATACCTAAGCAATTGAAATCTTGGGTATTCATCCCAGAGAAATGAAAAATTATGTTCATGTAGAAACTGGTATATGAAAGTTCATAACAACTTTATTTGTAATAGCTAAAAACTGAAAACAACCTAGATATTTTTCAGTGGGTGAATAGTTAAACAAATGGTGGTGCATTCATTCTATTGACTATGATTTAGCAATAAAAAAGGAAGACATGATACTGATACACCAACAACTTGGATGAACCTCAGGAAATTATACTGAGTGAAAACAACCAATCACAAAAAGCTTCATTACTATATGGTTCCAGTTATATAACATTCTTAAAATAATAAAATTATAGAAATAAAGAAGAGATTATTGGTTACCAGGGGTTTGGTATGGGATAGGGGAGAATGGTATACAGGGGTAGCACAGGGAGACTTGTGTATCTCGACTGTGGTGATGGTTACCAGAAGCTACACGTGTGATACAACTGCACAGAACTACATGCAGACACACACAAATGAGTGCATGCATAACTGGTGAAATGTCAATTTCTTGGTTTTGACATTTACTATAGTTATGCAAGATGTTAACATTAGGAAAGGCTAGGAAAAGGGTGAACAGGACCCCTCTGGTACATTTCCTTGCAGCTTTCTGTAAATATACAACTGACCCTGGAACAACATAGGGTCAGAGGCATCGACCCCCACAGCCGAAAATCTGTGTGTAATTTTTGACTCCCAAAAAAACTCAACTACTAATGACCTACTGATGACCAGAAGTTTTACCAATAAACAACTGATTAACACATTTTTTGTATTTTATATGTATTATATACTGTATCTCACAATAAAGTAATCTAGAGTAAAGAAAACCATAATAAAATCTTAAGACAAACTACATTTACAGTACTGTATGTATTTATTGAAAAAAAAATCCATGTATCAGTGGACCTGTGCAGTTCAAACCCATGTTCCAGGGTCAACCATATACTTATTTCAAGATTAAAACTTAAGAAGAAAGGAGAGAATAGTTTCCTCCTCTTTTTAAAACATCACAAAGTTAGCTGTGGCACTGGCTAATTGACATCAGATACCGAAAGTGTCCTTGTCACTCTTTTCCTCTCTCTAATCTTCTCTGGTAACAAACCAATAGGACTTTTTATCAGGACCCCTTAATTTAGTTCCATTAGAAAGTTTGTTAATCAATTTGCATATTCTAAAGGGAAAAAAAAAACTATAAAATGTTGTCCTTGGAAAATTTTTGAAAAATTTTAAATTCCAGTATGATAGTGGTGTTGGAGAGGGGAAATGGGGTAGGCAAAAGCTTAGTAAGAGATGACAAACAGAAAAACCTGTCACAATTAGTTGGTTTTCAGAACACTCTGTTAGAAAGCTTTACCAAGGAGGTTCTCCATCTTTGATTTTTCTCCATTTTCACACCCCTGTCCTTTTCCTTTCTCCAATGTCCTTCAATTCTTCTTCTTTTTTTTTTAAGAAAGATTTTTATTGGGGAAGTGGGGGGATAGGAACAGCGCTGGGGAATCGGGGGAAGGGGAACAGACAAGTTGCTGTCCTTTTGTTCTTCAGTCTAGTTGTGGAGGACATCGCTTCACTGGCCCAAGTTGGCACCGTCATTGCGCTCTTCCCAGGCGAGGCACATCAATCGCCAGCTTCTGGACGGCCGTTCACGATGGCTGCTGGCTGCTCACGCTGGCTGCTGGCCACTCACGTTGGCTGCTGGCTACACACGGTAGCCCATGGCAACCCATTGCAGCAGGGGCTGCAGCCTACACTGTCCTGGCAACTCACAGCAGCCCAGCTCCAGGTTGAGCTGTTGTTCAGCATCTTAGCTGTGGAGGGCAGTGTCACTGGCCCTCATATGTGGGATCTGAACCGGGGCCCTCTGGCATCCCAAGCCAGCTCTTAACCATTGCACCACTCGGCCAGCCCCTTCAATTCTTCTTTAATTCAACTATTGTTTAGCTTCAGGGGAATCCCCTTGTAGTGGCAAGTGTGCCCCTAACGCTCCCCCTATAGCTGATCTTGGAAAGCCATAATCTAGAGGCACAATCATTCTGGAAACTCATCAAACGATGATTCCCATTTAGTGCTCAGAACTGCTCCCATGACAGGAAGCTGAACAATGGCGGGCCCTTCTCAAGCTGATCCTCTGTCTCCATCTTCTTAATGCCCCCTCTCCTTAGGCTGAGAATGTGAGCATCTGCTTAAAAAAAAACAAAATAAAAACACAAAACTGAGAACCCTGCACAAGCCCACCCCTTGTAGAAACTGAAAAGCAGGGACTGGAAAGTTATCCAATATAAAATTCCACGTGGCATGAGGGTTTTCATTTGTGTCTTTAGTCTACTTTCAACTTAGCCCCTGAGAATACCAATTAGTGCCTCTTTTCATGGTTTTTAGCCTTTTTCTACACTATCATATTCCAAGTTTATAGATATGTCATCTTTTTTTCCTATCACAGCTTCATTGCTTACATCCTGAACCTATTTCTTCAGGTCCTTCGACCTTCCCTATTAAGCTCTCTCTCAGCATTGGTGTTTTGTATACTCCTTGCATTCAACCTAAGGACAGCATACTGGCTTTTTCTTCCAGACACCTTTTCTTGACATTGAATCTTCCTTCATAGTTGATTGTTGACCTTTGTATCAGTCAGAGATATTTAGATAGCAAGACACTGATATGAATCTCATAGAATCCAAATTCTAGAAGGATATCAGGCAGTCTGGTGGGCTCTCTTCTTTTCACTGTATGGTTTCGTCTCTGTCCTCTGCTCATCTCTTCATTCTCTGCTCTGCAAATGAGCATGACAGGGTTTTTCTTTTATTTCCCCCAAGCCTTTAACTTGAACATATGTAACTCTGAGTCGCTATAATCCAACACTGACCTCTGCCTACCGACCTTCTTGCTTTTCTCTTCATGTAGGTTTCCTCAGAAGTGGACTTTGAAATAGTGTATTTTATTTGAGAGGTAATCCCAGAAAATAGCGACAAGGATGTGGGGCAGTGAGAGAGGAAAGGTAAGACAACCAATAAAATGTGTATTATCAAGTCAGTTACCACTGTGGGCAACTAGAACTGAATTTTTCAGGGAAACTCTGGAATCAGTGCAAAACATGCACCACCGAGCTGCCCCAGCTGAAAGACGAAAACACTGGGGTGTTTATACAACGACTCCTATAAGTCACTGGTCAAGAGTGCTTCATGGGGACATCACCTGTCTGGTGCTTCAGTCATAGTGCTCTACACTGGTAGGTCCCATGGTTTTGGAAGGTTCGTGACAGCAGCTAATATTTACTGTGTATCTTGGTTAAAATTTGAGCGGGACTATGATTGGCTCAGCTTGGATCATAGGTCCTTTTTGGTCCAATTAATGTTAGCCATTGGAGCAAGGCCATCTGATATGAACATGTGCACAAAGGCCTATCCCTTCAGCAGTGGCTTTGAGGCATTTCTGGAGATGGTAACAAAGCCTGGGAAAACGTTCAAGTGTGTCTAAGAACGTAACACCCTCTGCCACCATAACAAGCCCCTGTTTTACTCTCACTTGATCTCTTTGTTTGCCAGGTTACCACAGTGAACTGTCATTCCTGCCTTCACAAACAAGACAACATTCTCATGAAGTGATCTGCCTACGCTCTGCACAGCCTGTGTAATTACCCGCACGCAGGGCTATGTGCTTTATTGTTAAATTCCCTTGGGCAGGGTTTCTCTTCTCTATCCTTTGCTACCAAGATCATCTTAAAGGAAAACAGCACCTTCACATAAATAATATATTTTTTAAAAATAATAACAGTTTGACTGCTGCTTTGAGCCAAACCTTGAATCCATCCCTATCCAATATGCATATGGACCTTCTCCACGCCCTTGGATATTTCATAGTGCCTGAGGGTAATTCCCCTCCTTCCAGCAGTGGTTTACACACTTAATGGAGAGAAAGACTGGAATTCTCACTAGTGCAGAAGATCAGATAAACAACGTGGAGACAGTTTCCATAGTGTACCTCTGTTATGGGTAAAGACACAAGCAGGCCTAGCTATCAACAGAAACTGACAATAGTACCATGTTGTTTAGCAACTTGGTGACAAAGAAGGGTGATGTCATAAGGGAAAGGCAGGCCAAAGATGACCAGTTTATACTGGAACCAAATAACTCACTTGGGAGTGCTCGCAAGTATGAAAAGTAGAGTACTATCCTTCTTGACTCTGGGCTTCCACAATAAGACTTCCTGCTAAGGGAATCATCTTGATAATACAGGCTTATCTTATTTAATTGTGCTTTGATTTATTGCACTTTGCAGATATTGTTTATTATTTTTTTTAACAAATTGAAGGTTTGTGGCAACACTGCATTGAGCAAATCTATCAGCGCCATTTTTTTCAATAAATTTGCTTACTTTGTGTCACATTTTGGTAATTCTCACACTATTTCAAACTTTCTCCTTATTATCATATTTGTTATAGTGATCTGTGATCAGTGATCTTTGATGTTACTATTGTAATGGTTTGGGGGCACCAAGAACCACTCCCATTAAAGATGGCAAACTTAACTGATAGACGTTATGTGTGTTCTGACTGCTCCACTGGCCAGCCGTTCCCACATCTCTCCCCCTTCGCTTGGGCCTCCCCATTCCCTAAGACATAATGACATTGAAATCATGCTAATTAATAATTTTACAATAGCCTCTAAGTGCTCAAGGGAAAGGAAGAGTGGCAGGTGTCTCAGTTTAAATCAAAAGCTAGAACTGATTGAGCCTAGTGAGAAAGGCATGTTGAAAGCCAAGACAGGCCAAAGATTAGGCCTCTTGAGCCAAATGGTCAGCCAAGTTGTAGATACAAAGAAAAAGTTCTTGAAGGAAATTTAAAGTGTTGTTCCAGTGAACACATGAATGATAAGAAAGTGCAACAGGCTTATTGCTGAAATGGGGAAAGTTTTAGTGGTCTAGATAGAAGATCAAACCAGCCACAGCATTCCCATAAGCCAAAGCCTAATCCAGAACAAGGGCCTAACTCTAATTCTATGAAGGCTGAGGAAGGTGAGGAATCTGAATAAGAAAAGTCTAAAGCTAGCAGAGGTCAGTTCATGAGGTGTAAGGAAAGGAGCCATTTTCATAACATAAAAGTGCAAGGTGAAGCAACAAGTGATGATATAGAAGCTACAACAAGTTATCCAGAAGACCTAGCTAATTAATGAAGGTGGCTACGTTAAATAACAGGTTTTCAATATAGACAAAACAGCCTTCTATTGGAAGAAGATGCCATCTAGGACTTTCATAGCTAGAGAGAAGTCAATGCCTGGCTTTGAAGCTTCAAAAGACAGGTTGACTCTTTTGATGGGTGCTAATGCAGCTGGTGACTTTAGGTTGAAGTCAACACTGAAAATCCATTATGAAAATCCTAGGGCCCTTAGGAATTATGCTAAATCTACTCTGTCTGTGCTATATAAATGGAACAACAAAGCCTGGATGACAGCACATCTGTTTACAACATGGTTTACTGAATATTTTAAACCCACTGTTGAGACTTACTGCTCAGAAAAAAAAAAATTCTTTCAAAAATACAACTGCTTATTTCCAATGCACTTGGTCACCCAGGAGCTCTGATGAAGATGTATAATGAGATTAATGTTGTTTTCATGCTTGTTTATATAACATCCATTCTGTAGCCCATGGATCAAGGAGTTATTTTGACTTTCAAGTCTTATTATTTCATAAGACTATAGCTGCCACAGATAGTGATTCCTCTGATGGCTCTGGGCAACGTAAATTGAAAACCTTCTGGAAAGGAGTCACCATTCTAGATGCGATTAAGCACACTCGTGATTCATGGGAAGAGGTCAAAATATCCACATTAACAAGAGTTTGGAAGAAGTTCATTCCAACCCTCATGGATGACTTTAAGGGGTTCAAGACTTCAGTGGAGGAAGTAACTGCAGATGTGGTAAAAATGGCAAAAGAACAAGAATTAGAAGTGGAGCCTTAAGATGTGACTGAATTGCAGCAACCTCATGATAAAACTTTACTGGATGAGGAGTTGCTCCTTATGGATAAGCAAAGAAAGTGGTTTCTTGAGATAGAATCTACTCCTGGTGAAGGTGCTACAAAGATCCGCTGAAATGACAACAAAGAATTTAGAATATCACGTAAGCTTAGTTGATAAAGCAGCAGCAGTGTTTGAGAGGATTGATTCTGATTTTGAAAGGCTTTCTACTGTGGGTACAAATGCTATCAAATAGCACCACGTTACCAAGAAATCGTTCATGAAAGAAAGAGTCAATGGATGAGGCAAACTTCACTGACCTCTTCTTTTAAGAAATTGTCAAAACAACTACAGCCTTCAGCAACCACCACCCTGACCAGTCAGCAGCCATCAACATCAAGGCAAGCCCCTCCACCAGCAGAAAGATTACAACTCATTGAAGACTCAGATGATGGTTAGCATTTTTTAGCAATCAAATATTTTGAATTAAGGCATGTAAATTATTTATTTAGACATCATGTTACTGCACTTAGTAGACTACAGTATAGTGTAAACATAACTTTTATATTCACTGGGAAACAGACAAAAAAAATTGTGCAACTCATTTTATTGCGATATTCGCTTTATTCCAGTGGTTTGGATCTGAACCCGCAGTATCACTGAGGTATGCCTGTATTGATCTTACCATGGCCAGAGATGTCAATGATTTACTTTTATTGATTTCATAAAGTTTTAATCATCTCCAAATTTCTTAATACAGGTGAAAACAGGTACCTTACTAAGTACCTTACTTAGTACTCCAACTAGACAATGATCTAAATCTAAAAGGAGCTCAGCTTGCAAAATTAGATTAAGTCCAAAGCTAACAACTCCAGTACACCTTCCCAAAAGAGGAAAGACATCTTTAAGATTTTCATCTAAAACTTACTATTAAGAAATAAGCCAGAGCTTTCTTTTGGAAACCATTATGTGCTGCATTAGAAATTCTAACAATCTTAACAGGCTCCATAGGCTTCAAAATGCCATTGTCATTTCAGAAAAGTTGGTAATTCAATGCCATTTGAACAAAATACTTTATTTCAAAATAATTTCAATTCCTGTGTCATACAGACAATTTAACACTTCTTAAATAAATTTTCTCCTACACCTACAAGTTACTCAATTAGTTTTGAAGTTATTTATAATGAATATTTTACCCAACTGAACTTCTCAGCTCCTGTATTTATATATTCTTATATGCAGTTCATTTTTCATAAAAATGTATTGGAGGTAAACAATGCCAACATGAATAAAACAAACTAACATTTAGCTTTCAGACCTTAAAAAAACATAATCATATAAGACCCTGGCACCATCATAGTTTTTTTGCCACACTACCTCGTGTAGTAAACTTTAATAAAGTTTACTTTCAAAGCGGACAACAAAAAGCGCTCAAGTTGATTATAATACTGGAACCCTACATTGTAAACTCAGCACAAAATTGACTTCTACCTTATTTACCAATAAATAATCAATAATATTTTAGGGTAACCCTATATTCTTTAATAATTGTTATATTTTGGAGGCAAAGACTTAGAAAACTGAGATTGAGAAAGACTATATAAATAAATAGCTTATGTTCCTTATACTTGTTTACCTCATTTGTGGGGGGCATTGATTCAAGCTTTCTCAAGCATGCCTTTCTAAGTATGTTTCATGTCTCTGGAGGCTAGCCACACATCCCACGTGACACAGATACCCCTGTATTCTCCACTTGTCTAACATTTCCTGAGTGCCTATTTTACACCAAAAACTTATCCAATGACTGGTGATGTGGAACAAGGCAGGTAAAACACGTGTTCTCATGAAGTTTATATTCTCACAGAGAAAGATGGGTAACAAATAAATGTACAAGCAGCATAACTTCAGGTAAGTGCAATGAACAAAGTGAATATAGACAGAAAGTAATTTGTAGTCAGGGGGAAGGGGGAAGTACCAACTGAAAAACCAGTATTTGGGAAGGATCTGTATGAGTCAGGATAGGCTAGCTTACATTGCAATAATAAACAAATCGTAAAGTTTCAATGTCTAAAATCAATAAACATTTATTTCTCATTTAGACAGGGACTCCTATGGCTCTGGGAGAATCTAGCCACTTGTCTGCTATGTGATGGCTCAGCACGGCTCCTCCATGTCAGTACAGATTTCCAGTCCTGACGGGAGAAGAAGAAAACATTGTAGAGTTTCACACTAGAAAGTAAGTGCTTCTGCCTGGAAGTCTCGTGTGTCACTTCCACTTCCACTGCACGCATGAAAGTGAGTACACAAGTGTTCTCTAACCTCAAGGGGCCAATAAGTCATGATCGATCCTTTGCAATCAGAAAAAGGAAAACTAGACATATATGACAAGTGGCTGCTTCACGTCTTCTGACACCAGAGCAATGGATGAGGAAGAATCATCACTGAAGATTCTGAGGGAAAAGCATTTCAGCCAGAGGGAACAGCAAAGGTAAAAGCCCCAGGTGAGAATGACCGAAGAGTCCTGAGGAATGGCGATGAGAGGATAATGCGTATGGGGGAGAGGAGGAGGAGGGGTCTGGGAAAGGCAGAGGCCACATCATAGGGGCCTTGTCTCCATACTTCAGGGTTAGGATTTTACTCTAATTACAATAGGAGGCACTTGGAGTATTTCAAGCAGAGGACTGACAGATCTGAACTATCCTTCTAAATCATACACACCTGCATACAGATCCTCTCTGAGCTGCCAAGCCCGAACTCAGAGGCCTCTGTCTCTTTGAAGCTCCCTCTTACTCTCTCAGCTAGACGTGAGCAATCCGCCCCTTCTGTTCTGTCTCTTCTTGGCGTAGGCCTCCATTTAATCAATAGCCTTGTTGTAACACAATGATGGGTTTGCCCATGTTTTTCTTCATTCGACCATAAAGTCCTTGAGGGCAGGGATCATATCTTTTTGTTCCTTTATTCCTATAGCCTAATGCGATACTCATAACACTGGACTGTTTCTTCTGAGAATGAATAAACTCTGTACCTGGTACAGGCGCTCAGGATCACCAAGGACAGCAGAGCTACAGGGGCGTTCAAAGGCCGTTGAGTACACTGGCTTCCACAAAGGTCAAGTCAGAAGTTGTTGTTCAGAGTCATACACCGAAACCCAAAATGTGAAAGGATTCTAAGTGAAGGGGGTGTAGGGAACAGAGTCCTTCCTTCCTGCCCTACTGGTTGGTCAAATCTGTGGGGGCTTTTGAGATCTTCTGAGGTTTCCAAAGACTAAGAGCTCCAAGACTCACAATTTAAAAGCTACTGATTTGACCCATCACCTATGTTTCTTCAAATGAAAAAAAAAATGGAGAGAAAGAAGAGTTAAATGAGTTGCTCAAGTCGTAAAAATAATAGCATGGCTGAGTCATGGCACTGCCTATGAAACTCAAAATAGTTGAGGTTCTGAACCACCTTTCACTCTTTTTCAGCAGATTTCTCAGGAGTAATGCAATGCTTTTCTCCTGGGTCCTCGGAATTAATCCTTAGAAGTGGGAGGCAGAATATTCTGTGGGTAATGCCCTAACTTCAGAATTCCTCTCATTTCATGTTCTAACAGATCACCTGCTTGCTGCCACTCAGGGCACCCATCTATTCACTCAGGATTTTGCCAGAGGGAGGTGCCTGACTCAGTCTTCTGGGCTTTTTATTGTTTCCAACCCTGTGTGTTTGCTCAGTATCTTCACCCAGAAGTGAAACAACCCTCTCATCCTAAAAATAGAAGAGGAGAAAGAGATTTACAAAAAATATATCAAGATTTCCATCCCTTTCACAGCACAAGAAAAGCGGGCATATGCTTTAAATCTAATTGTCTCCACACTCAAATGAGAATCAAGAATCGTGCCTCCGCGTGTCTGGAATCATCCCTCCTATGTAATTATTTTCAAGTTGTACTTACCTGGTTTTGAAAAGTGCCTTATTAACAGAATCACATTCATGTATTAACTATTACAGATGTTATCATGGCCACCATCCACATAATCACTCATAAACTGTTATACAGTAGAACAGAGACATGACAAATTCTGAGAAGACATCTTTCACTCTTCATTTTCTTGAGTGGGAGTAGACTATATTACTGCTTCCAGCTACTTTATACTCATCCTTCAGTCAAATGTTACCTCGATTAAAAATAAAGGTAAAAAAATCCTGTTTTCCATCCAAAGATTTTAACTATAAAACCTTGCATCCAAATATGTGAATTCAAGTGGAATTTGAAACTTAACGTTTCTGCTATCTCAGTAACTTTTTCTGTCTAATTGTGATCACTTCGGCAGCCTGGATAGCGATTGTTGGAACTCACGCAAAACCAAGGGCAGTGCTTCCCTTTAAAATTTATTTATTTATTTATTTTTCAAATGATTAGAAACGTCCTGAAATTTAAACAACCTCAAAAGTGAAGGGTCAAAAGTGATTTCAAGAGATTATCAGATTCAGCCTCAGGTGACTGACAGAATCATCAGAATTGAAAACTAGTCAGATTTTTTTTTTTAAGTTGACAACAAATGTGGTAGCTTAGCCACAGGTTATATAAAGATCTTTTCATCCAGTATGTCATTTACTCCTCACAATGAATCCATGGGTCAGGGCAAGTGTCTTCCCCATTGTACATTACAGAAAATGGAACCCCGGTGAATCTCACAAGATCCTATACTCTTCCCCATTGTAGTAGGTTGCCTCCCTCAGTTGTCTTCTATAACCAAACCTCTCTTTGCCTAATGAATGTAGGGCTGCAACAATGGTTTTATCAATTCAGTAGCATTTTCTAGAATTGAAGATGCATGACTGCCATTAGTAAGCTGCCAACTCATCCTCGTTTACTAACCTAAACTGCCTATAATGCAGTTAAATAATGGCTTGAATTTTGACACAAAACAGAGTCAGACAGATTTCCTTTTTCTGCCCCTTACCAAAAGTTGGGAATTTGGCCACATAAGTTAATATCACTAGGTCTCATTTAGCACAGTACATGAAACATTGGAGACACTTAAAAGAATGACAGCCATTGTTATTATGCATTCATATATTCTCCTTTAATTCTATACGGCGTGGCATTTGCAGTATTTGCACTGTGTGATGTAAGAATTTCAAAACCAAATTAAATAAATTCTCATTGAATGCCTGCATCAGTTAAGAGTTACATGTACTGTATATGACTAAAATAATTCCTTAGTCAGAAGACAGTATCTATATGATGTTCTACTTATTTCAAAACTAAATTTCACATCATTCATATCAGAAACGAATCAGAAGCTTGAATCTCACAGGAATGCACAGTTCTCAATGCTAAAAATTTATCTGTCATTGGTTACATGAACTAGTTTAAAATATTTTACATTGTTTATCTATCACTCTATAGCCCTGCAGATTTAGAATTACATGACTTTATAATAAGTATTCCTGATTTCTTTTGGTTTAAATTTGGGCTGTTGTAGGTTAGGTTAATGTTCACTGAGTATGCACTCCCTTCTCTCCACCTCCCTGGAAGACACCATTCCCCACCCCTTTGATGTTGGACTTGACCAAGTTCTTTTGGCCAATGCAATGTTAGTGAACATGACATAAGCAAATGCTTGAACTGTGCTTATGAGATTGGGATTGCTGTCTGACACTCCTGACACCACCAGAAAAAAAGCAATAGGCTCCACATAGTCATTGGTTGAAAGAGGATAATGGATAAGTGGAACAACCTGAAGCTTGAAACTGACGCAAGCTAAAATGAAACCAAGCCCAGTGAAACCCAGCTCAGACTAACTCAATCGCAGCTAACTCACAAATACAAAGAAATAACTATTGTTGGATGCCTCTGGGATTTTTAGTACTTTGTTATGTGGCATTACTGTGGCAATAGCTGACTGGTACACCAGCTCTATAAAAGATGTTATATTAGTCAGAGCAGTTTTCATTGCAAGTAACAGAAACCTAACTCACACTGGCCTGTATAGAATAAAAACAATTAATTACGCCTGTGGTTGCAGGCAAAGCTGGAGTTTAGAGCCTCATTTAACATGATTCAAGTGGTGTTTTCAGTACAGCCCTCACCATCTCTCAACTCTGCTTTCCTCTGGGTTGACTTCATTCCCCAACAAGCTCTCTCTGTGTGGTGACTAGATGATCTCTACAAGTATTAGGTTTTCTTTCTACCAGTATATCTACCCCAGGTGAAGGGCCGCACCCCTTTTTTAATCCGTCTAGAAAAACTCCTGGGACTCTCTTTGAATGGATGTGAGATCATGATTGGTCAGAGATGGGCTATGTGACCATCACTGGAGCGGGTGGGGGGAGAGAGAGAATGAGTCAGTCCCATCTAAACATCGGGGACTGAAGGAGAGGAAGGAATGCGTGGGTCCCCAGAGAGAAATGAAGACACTGTTACCAAAATGGTACACAGAGGCAGAAATAATAGAACATAACAGAATGACATAGTATTTGATTTTTCTCCCTGACTTAATGTACTCAGCTTCACTTTAGAGCTTCACGTAAGAAGAGCCGCCAGGCCTCGTGAGAAATCTCTCAGGCAGGCCCTACCACTGATTTTAAGCTCTGTGCCTCAGCTTGGCTGCTGTAAATGGCACTCCTCATTTCACTTGCCCTGGTATTTTCCTAGGGTCTTGCCCTATTTGGGTTGTGGTTGTTTGGTCAGAACAGAAGGCTTTAGTTCTCTCCGCACTAACCAGAGGGAAATGATCAAACCTGGACACTAAAAAAAGCTGGAAATCAACCTCTGCCAGTTTTCATAAACTAACCTAAATGTATGGCCAAATCTTGGATTTGAAAGCAGCAAATTACAATTCAGCATCTCTGAGCTGTTCTGGCCAAGCACAAGAAACGAGGCTCCCTCAAAGCACGGTTTGCAAACCAAGCCTGGCTATTGGCCACCATGTTGGTAAAGAGTTCTGCCTTGGTGATTTCTCCAGAGTTACTCTGCCAATGAGTTATCACTCGGAACTCTTTTTACAACAGGCACAGCATCACTTTGAATCAGGAGTCGCCGATGCAAACTAGCCTCGTCTATGAATAATGACCATCATGACACTGGTCCTGGGTGAAACATCCTGCTGCCACTTCAGGTGCCAGCACTGACACACATGAAAACCACATAGCCAGTTGGTCTCTTCCCACTGGATTGATGAGACACTCAGTGCTCTTTAGACAATGGTAAGTCATTTTATTCCTAAAGGCAGGATTCTCCCTTAATTCCCTGTTTTCCTTCCAGGACCGAACCCAGTCCGTATTGTACACAATGATATGACAAACATAGAAGTTTCCATCTCCACAATCAAAGCAAACAAACGTCTTAGTCCAATAGCAGATGGACTATCCTCTTTTTTTTTGTTGAACTCTTCTAATGAATAAAGAACAGTTTAACCAAGCTATAAAATAATAATGTGTAAAATATATTTATTGATTTAAGTAAACACCAGGTAATTACAGGCAAGGCAGGCTTCATTTTCAAGTTAGTCAAAGTCCAAACAATGCCATTGTAGGAGGCTGGAAACCATTATGGGGGTTTCCAGCCCCTTTCTGAACTTTTTATAAATAATATTTTTACTAAGTAAAAATAAAACCAAAAAAAGGCTTAAGAAATGTGTTACTTTATAGATGAGATTTATATCCTCAATTATTGGAAGAAGCAAGAATATTTGTAGACCATCCACATTTCATCTGCCATACTTTTTTTTTTTTTAATTTTATTGGCCAGTTGAGGGAGGGAACAGCGCTGGGGAATTGGGAGAAGGGGAATCGGGGAAGGGGAACAGAGAAGTTGCTGTTCTTCTGTTCTTCAGTCTAGTTGTGGAGGACTTTGCTTCACTGGCCCATGTTGGTATTATCATTGCGTTCTTCCCAGATGAGGCAGTCGCTCGCCGGCCACTGGACGGCTGCTCACAGCGGCTCTCAGCCGCTCACTGGAGCTCACGAAAGCGCACACCAGCTGCCAGCTAGCCCCACTGCAGCCTATGCCATCGCCAGCGACTCACAGCAGTCCAGCTCCAGGTCGAACTGTCGTTCACCATCTTAGCTGTGAAGGGCGTAGCATCACTGGCCCGCATGTGGGATCCAAACCGGCGGCGCTGTTGCTCAGAGCTGGTGTCCCAAGCCAACTCCTAACCAACGCGCCACTCGGCCAGTCCTCTGCCATACTCTTTATCAACCACTTTTTAGAGTCATTCTCCAAGAAGGATTGGTAAGATGGCTGACCATAGGTTAAGCCCAAGTTATTCTTATGCCCCAGAAAAGCAAGATGTGATTCTAAGTGATTCCAGAATTTTCCGGTTCCTTTGTGATCAGCCAGGGTTAAAGTTTTAGAGATCTCCTACCCTCTGAGGGACTTAACTTCTTCCTTGATTGTGGGCTAATTTCCCCATTGACCAAATTATTTCTATTTTGAACAACAACAGTAATAGTAAAGCCCTGGTTTTTAATAATGCTTTGCTGTTTACAAAGATTTTTCACATGAATTATCTTTTTTATCAGCTAAATGATTATCCAATTTAAAACATTAACTAGGTAGTACTGCCTAGAAAAAAAACCCAGGTACAGATATGCATCTCCATATACCTTTACCTCAGTGCTCACACCCTCATTACAGGAGCCGTGCAGCCACTATCTCGGCTTTGAGAAACACCATTACTTCACATGCACACGAGTTAATCCGGCTTGTGAGATAGATATCAACTATCATTAAGATCCTAATTTTTTAGCTAGAAAAACTGAGACAAGCCAGTTATTCAATAAAACAACCAAGACAATTAAGCGTAAAGGAAGTGAGCCAGGCTGTTGGCAGCCCAATGTGAAGGACACCCCCTTCCCAGTGGAACAGGATTGGCTGGTTATCACAGACACAAACCCAGCCAATGGATCAAGGCAGCAGCTACTCATATGCGCGTCTCTTCCTCCTGGTGACACACTCACCTAGTCTCAGCACCATCCCTGCGGGAGCTCTCCCCTATTAAGTTCTTATTACATGGTTCTAGGCACGGTGCCACAGCCTTGCATATCATATGTCATTGAATTCTCACAATAAGTGTATGTTTGTTCATACTACAATTGTATCTATCCTATAGACATAGAACTGAAGCTCAGAAAAGGTAAGCAACATGCCCAACACAGCCAGAAAAGTTGAGAGCTGGGATTTGAACCTAGCGCGGTTTGACTGCAAAATCTGTTGCTATCTCCCAGTCGCTATACACATCCCTGCCCACTTCCTTCCTTCCTTCCTTCCTTCCTTTCTTCTTCCCACCACCTTGCAGAATCAGAAGGTATCACAGAAGGAAAAACAAAAACAGCTTTTGGCTGAAAAGGCCTCCTCTTCTCAGTATTACTCTGATGGGAATATCTTAACAGAAACTCTGTGGAAACATTATGTCCCATAAGACTCACTTTATTTAGCATATACAATGGCTATCCACTTACATCCCTTCCCCTTTCTGAATGTAGGTCCTGCAAAGAAACCAGCTTCCCTCACAGATAATAGTGATCTCATAGCAAGCTGGCCTTTGCCCATAGCCACTGCTGGTAAAGGGACGGCAGGACAGCCTGTGAGCGTTCATAGTCCTGTGAACGGGTGCAGTGGATGGCTCAGGAGCTTCGCCTGCCGTGCTTCGAGAATCTAAAACTGCTTTTAAAAATAGAAGTTTGGGGGAAGGAAATATGTACAAAAAGTAGGAGGAAATGGTAAGAAACCCTTTGTGCTACAGGATTTTCAGCAGATTTTCAAAATTGTGTTTTGCTTTGTTTGTTCCTTTCCCCACATGTGACTGTCCGACATGGGCTTTTTCCTTTCTCGCTGTATTTTGTGAGGGCTCTATAGATGTTTGGCTCTAGACCCAGATCCAACAGAAGCAAGCAGAAACTCTGCTAGGCCCAAGACAAACTCCACACTCCCCTCTCTCCTCTTCTTCCACATCCCTCCCCTTCCCCAAAATCAAGGACCCAAAAATATCTAGTTGGAAAAATCATTTAATCTCTGAACCAAGATCCTTACCCTTTATTGTTCCAAGGACTCAAGTGAAAATCCAGTGAAGCCCCCTGACAGCTTTTCAGGATAATAACTTTAAGTGCACTTAATGAAATGTATAGGATTATTAAAGAAAATAATTACATTGAGATAGTTATATTTTGTATTAAAGTAGCAGATGTGCTCCTTCATTAAAGCTTTAAAGAGGTCTAATGGTGGGTCTAATATTTACCACAATTTCAAAGTTGTGATGAGGATAAAAGACCTTTTGAGGTATCTGCAACAACTATTATACAATGTGATATGTGACAGAGTATTTCTATTGCAACAGGTTTTTGTCCATCTTTATCATTAATGAAACAGCGACACTTCAACTGAAGTGTAAGAAATGCAACGAAGCAATTGTTTTCCTAAGTTCATGGACACCCTGCCTTCTATTCATGGATCCTTTGGTGGATACCAAGATAAGAATCCTTTATCTGAAAATCTACATACTGGTTATACATCTTCCCTTTTTACAGCATCAGTTCCACACCGTCTCTGCCTCACAGCAAAGGCTTCTACCTGGGTTTCTAGCACTTGTCAGCGAGATTGTTTTAAAAGGCACCTTGACTATGATGGAACCTCTAGGAAACCTGAAATGATAGAGAGTTTTGTTTTTTTAAGTCTTCTCCAACTATTAAATTTAGCGCTTTGGAAATAGAAGTCAGTCTCCAAAGGGGTTGATGGTGAAAAAAAAGCCCATCTGTAAGCAACCAGAATAAACCAAACCAAGGCTTTGCCTGTGAAAAGTTAAGGTTCCCGTGCAATTTAAACTTTTAAAAGAGAGAAGACACAGAAAAATATTTTTAAAGAAAAAAGGCCAAGAAAATGGCAAAGTAAGATAGAAAGAGAAGGCAGAAATATAATGAATGAAAAAAATTTTAGTAAGATTCTCAAAAGTGTGACAATCCAACAGTTATTTGAAATAACCGTAGTTCCATTGTCATTGTTATTTTAGCTTTACTCAAACAGTTCTGAATATCAGCATTTGGTTTTCCAGAGTGACAGAGTTTGTTTGACATCTGCCTCCTTAATACGAAGACGACTGTTCAGGAAAACAACCATCACTCAAGTGAAAATTACACTCCTTATCTTGAAGGAGTCCATGAAATTCAGGCCATGTCAAGTAAAAGGTCAGCTCTCAAACACAGTGTTTTCAGAAAGGACTATGACTATCTTAAACCTATATATATATATAGCTATGCAAATTCCACGTTTCCTTTTATGCTATTTTCAGAATGTTTTTCAAGTTAAACATTAGGCTCTGCAGCACACAGAGGGTGTTAGATTAAAGGGCCTGTTGCCTTCCCCGAGGTTTGGGTTTTCCGCATTTGCCTAGAAATAGCTTTTCTCTGGGTGGGCCAGGTAAAATGCAACAAAGTTATTGTTACCTCACTTCCCTTGGCTTTTTGGGTGGAGAAGCCAGATGAAAGAGAAAAAGGGAAGAAGAAAAATAAAGAAGCCGCCAGAGAGAAAGAACAAGGAGATTGAGATGCCTGTTTTGGACTCCATGAGGTCACATGGGCCTACCACCAGATTTTTGTTGTTGTTGAGAGAACAAATAGAGAGGAGGTTAAAAGAGAGAAATCGGGCGTGTAACAATACTGAAAGCAGAACTGTTTGCCTCCCGTGTTGGACGTCAGTGCTGGTTCCCCTAGACGTGACAAGGGATGTGTAAATAGACCCCACGCATTCAGGGTGCAACTGACTCTGTCCTGTCAACCAGATGGGGCTTGTGGCTGCATTTTATTCATTTATACAACAGTGATGAGCTTTGGCTGCGAGTTGAAAGAGAAATGTTCTGCTTGAGTGCATAATATTATACCAAAAACGAATGCACCATCACACTTTTTAAAGGGCTCCTTCTACAGTTTCTTCATTAAATTATATAACCTGGCATGACTAGCTGGTTTCTTTAATTTAGAGTGTACCAGCAGATTTCTTCCCAGCCAGAGGAGTATGCTTCTAATTATGTGACCGGCTCAGTAACTGAAGCACACCATACTATTAGTAAGGTGATTGAAGAGCAGTTTTGACAAGCTCGGAACCTGTCATGGACATGAACTTAAGGCCTTAGGCCAACATCTGCCTCTTTCTCTTCTCTTGTATCTGAATAATTCAGTTTTCATTGGGGGGGGGAGGAGGGAGGGGAGGGTGATGTTTACATATTTCGCAGCCCTTATTTTTAGCAAATTTAACAATAGCTGGAAAAGCAGCAAGGGCTTTGCACTTTTGCAGAAAAGCAGTGCTTCCAAACAGCCATTCCCTCCGTCTCCTGTTATAATTTATGTTATGACGACGCTATAAATCAGTCATCTACCAGTTAATTTTTTTTTCAACAGCTATTACATCTGCTAGTTTTGCTTCAGGCCATGAAGTAACAAACACAATTGTTATCAAGGAATGAATTACGCAGAATAACAGCTTTGCCACGCTGCTCGCTCTGGGAAGATGGTGATGGAAGCTGATTCTCCGTGGTTCATACCATCCACTCTCCTCTTCCTCCTCTAGCCACAGCCCTGAGAGTCAGCGCTGGCCCCCGGACGCTGAGCTCGTGACTCTTCAACAGCCAGACACACACAGATGCTCAAAATTAAACCTTTCAAGACCCTGAAACAAGGACATTTCCCTCGGCCCTCCGGGAATTCCCACTTCACTGGGTTTGTTGTTGCTTCTGTAACATTTCCAAGCCTTCAGAGGCAGGCGCCTTATCTCCCCTGCATTTCCCACACCACTTCCCAGGCCCAAAGCCTTCTGCTTTGCTGTTCTAAGCAGGGTGAAGCGTCAAGAAGAGGCTTAAAGTGCCTCGAAATCAATGGGTTTCAAACTCGACTGTACTTTAGAATCACCTGGGAAGCTTTAAACAATACAGATGCCTGGCACTACTTCTTGAAGCTCTGCTTTCATTAGTTGGAGCACTTCTCTCTGCTAAGAACTTGACAGAAATGTTATTTTCAACACTTGTTTGGGGAATAATTGTACAAGAATCCTGTTACTGGGGTTTCTGGGAAATGTGTGTGTGTGTGTGTGTGTGTGTG
>NW_017731439.1:2851675-2945602 GCF_001890085.2 Hipposideros armiger | reverse complement strand
TGTGTTGTGTGTGTATGTGTGCTGTGTATGTGTGTGTTGTGTGTGTGTGTAGCTGACAGGGAGAGGAGGTTTCAGAGGTCCCTAACATCAATATCCATGTGATGCTTCAGCCACTTGCATCCTTTCTGGTCACATAACTGCACATCTTCTTTTGCTATTATCTGTACCTGAAAAGCTTTCTCTCTGCTCACACCCCCACTGGCTGCCCAGTCAGGGCTGGACCCATTTTTCCGCCTCATGGCACCCTGAGCATCTATCTCCTTTATAATACACGCCACATGGTTACTAGGTACTATGTCCTCCTCCAGGTTATAAGTACCAAGAGTGCAAGATTCATCTTGTTATTAGGCAGGGTTGTATCCCCATTGCCTAGCACAGCACTTGGCATGTAGCAAATGCCCCATAACTATTTGCTGAATGATTAAAAGTGGGACGTTATGTACTCCTCCCAGTATTTAGATTGAAAAGGTCTCCGATGGCCGTGTGACACCAGTGTCCATAGGATCCTGTACTCCAGTGGTGGCAACACATTTGCTCTGTCTCTCCCAGGCCCTACTTGTTGGCCTCTGCCCTCTCTTTGTAAAGCCAGTAGCTCTATATGGAGATCATCTCTAGAAGGCTGGCCTTCATCTGGGGTTAGAAAGAGCACTGGCAAATCTCGAGATGGGAATCAGGTGCTGCCTCTCCCGATATATTCTGTCAGGGAGGGGGAGGGGGCTTGTGTGAAACGGAAATGAGAAAGCCTATAAAAGTTCTATCAAAACAGCAAAAGGTTGAATAAATTGTGTTAGCCATCACATTCAGCGGAATGGTCCTGCTCTCAAGTCAGCACCTCAAGGACCTCCAGGGCCATTTATTGGGTGCCTCCCGACCTGTGGTGTAGACGCATGTAGTAAGGGTGGTCTGCACCCTGCAGGAACCACCAATGTAGTCTCACAATTTATAAGGCTTATAAAAGTTAGCCGCCCCCAGAGTCTCAAAGCTATAAACATCCCGTCTCCCTTAGGATTACATCTCTCCATTTTACTTAGTATCTTTTCCACCTTGCTACTTACTGTGTGTTTCACTGGCCAGGTCGCTCCCCTAACTTTGAAATATCTCCCTCCTGCATTAGATACATACAATTATATCCCTTTCTTTCTGTCTTAACCATTTTTTAAAATTCCTTTTATTCCATCTACCATCTGGGGCTGCATAGCCAGGGGCAGGGTGGCGGTTGGCTTTGGAAGTGGTTATTAGAGTGCTGACCTTTTTTTATGTCCAAATGGAAAGAGCTGGTTTCTCTGCACAGTCAAAGAAGTTGTGCCATCCCGCGGGCTAGAATAAGGAGTCAAGCTACACATGCAAATTGGGACCCCCGAGAATGACTGTTCACCTCGTTTCTCCTCCCACCCCCACAGAGGCCCTCACTATAAACAGAGCCCTCTGCTTCCAGGGTATGAGCCTGGCAGGAACTCAATCAGGGGCACTGGGCTCCCTCCTTAGGAAACACGGTCAGGCCCATCTCCCCCAGTACCCTCCGGAGCAGCATCTAAGAGGGACCTTCATTTCTGTTACTTTCCGTTTCCTCATCTGCAAATCAGGAGGGTGAACTCCCTCGTCCACAATGCCTCTTCCCTTACTAACCCTGGTCATATATAAGGACACCTATGGCATGGATGGAACAGACCTGGGTTTTCTTTTTCTTTTTCTGACAATATTTGAAATGATTTAAAAACGCTATTTTCATTATCTACTTATTCCCTGCTGAAAGGGTGAGACAAACTTCTGATGTGCCTATGTTAAAGAAAGGAAAAACTGTTAGCTCCTGGGAGAATGTAACCATATATCTATATCTCTAGTATGTGAGTGTGTGTGTGTGTGTGTGTGTGTGTGTATACTGGGGGTGCCAAAAAATGTATACACATGACTTGAGTTCATCTTTTGTTATCAGTATATATTACTACAATTTTAATACATTTTTTGCCTTTCTTGAAATGTGTATACATTTTTTTGGCACCACGTGTGTGTGTGTGTGTGTGTGTGTGTGTGTGTGTGTGGAGAGAGATTCCTTTAATCCATGCAAAAATATTAAATTATTTATTGAGTTCCTAGTAGGTGCCAGATACATGCTCAATACTACACAGGAGCAATTGCTGAATTACTTGTGCACATTCGTAATCAGCCTTACCATCCATTTCAGAGCAAGCACATCATCCTTGATGGTCATGAGGGGTAGAATCTGGTGTAACCATCACTGGGCTGGGATTTAGGAGACTGAGTGCTCTCTCTCTTTTTCTCTGTCTCTCAACAGGACCTGACTCTTATCCAAATAAATTAATTTGGGGCTCAATCATTGAAATAGGTCTCCCTCCAATCCTTTCCAGCTCTTAAATTATACCATCTGCAAGAGAATATCGCAGAAAATGTGCAACCTCATTAGCCACTGAGGAAATGCAAAGTAAAAACACCAGGAGATATCACTAAATGTATGTCTGAATAGTTAAAATAAAAAAATAATGACAGCACCAAATTCTGGAGAGTATGTGTATAAACTGGATCCTTTATATGTTGTTGGTAGAATGTCACTCTGGTAATGTCACTCACGGTATAGTGACTCAAAAAGTTCGGCAGTTTCTTATAAAACTAAACACGCAACCACAATGCAACGCCACGACGGCACTTGTGGACATTTAAATGAAAAGTAAGGTTCACATAAACACCTGTATAACTACTCAGAGCAGATTTATTAGCTTAAAATTGGAAACTACCCAGGGGTCCTTCAGTGGGTGAATGGTGAAACAAACCATGATGCTTCCACACCATGGAATACTACTCGGCAATAAAAAGGAGCAAACTACTGATACACACAGCATCTTGGGTGAACCTCCAGGCCGTTATGCTGACTGCCAGGGGTGCCACACGATATGATTTCATTTTATAACAATCTTGACATGACACAATTATAGAAATGGAAAACAGATTTGTGGGAGCGAGAGGACAGGGTGGGAGAGGGGTGAAGAGGGAAGGGAGGCGGTATAAAGGGTCAGTAAGAGGAATCCTTGTGGTGAGGGGACCGTTCTGTATCTTGACGGTGTCCACGTCCATATTCTGAATATTGTGTTTTAGTTTGTCAAAATGTTACCACCGGAGGAATGCACGGGATTTCTCTACATTTTCTTATACCTGCATGTGACTCTACAATTACCGCAGATAAAAAGTTTAATTTTTTTATTAGTTTCAGGCATACAAAGCAATGTACTAGTTAGATATTTACATGCCTCATAAAATGATAACCACCCCAATCTACTACCCCTCTGACATCTTATATAGCTGTTAAAATACGATTGACTATATTCCCTATGCTGAACTCCACATCCCGTGACTATATATATACAGAGGGTGCTAACAAAAATGTATACACATTTTAAAAAAAGAAAAGCATGTATTAAAATTGTAATAATATACACCAACAACAAAAGATAAATACAAGTCACGTTTGACTTCCGCAATTACAAGAGATGCTCAAAGTGGTTACCATCAGCATAATTTTAATAGTTTTTCCTTTCTTAAAATGTGTACACATTTTTTTGGCACCTTCTGTATGTATGGGTACCACACACACATTTATTACAGCTGACATTCAATATTATTCTACTCCAGCTTCAGGTGTAGAGCACAGTGGTCAGGCATCCCACAGTCCATGAAGTGATCCCCCTGATACGTCCAGTACCCATCTGGTACCCTACCAAAAAATGTTTTTTTTAAAAAAAGACTACCACATATTCTAATTATGTTACTCTTCCTGGTTCCAGCTTGAGACCTAATGAAAATTTTGGGGAAGCCTGGGAAAAACGAGGCAAGGGGGTAACAAAATGACAGCAAGGCCCTTCCTTGTCTTTGAGCTCCCTTTGTGATGGCAAAGTCGAAGAATGTGTGTCTGCCATCAGCATCTGTGTGAGGACTTGACAGAGAGACCCTCTCAAGTTATAAGATGCAGGTGGCCTCTCCAGGGAGAAAGTGTCCCTAGCCCCAAGCCAAGTAGGACTTTTATGGTCCTACCCACTTGAAAAGCTATTTGCAGCGCTGTGCTAATGAAGCTAAAGTGGGTTGCTTCTGTTGGCAGAAGCAGCAAATCCGGTTCTAATGATGCTTCTTCTGACAAATCCAGGTGCTCACAGGACCCTCACAGGAGCAAAGGCAGGCTTACTGAAACTATCGTTACACCCTCTTCTGATGATAATACTGCAATAAATGATAGAAAAGCTTCAAGGCCTGACCACGAAAGCTCCCTCAAAGTCTATGGAGGGAACAACAGAACTAACAAAAGTTAGCATTTATTGAGCACTCATGGTGCACTTGAATTCATTTTCTCATTTAATCCACACGGGAACCTGAAAATTGGGGATAAACGAGGTGAAAGCTAAACTTGAGAGACGTTAAGTGACATACCGCAGGTAATAAGGCCAGGATGTCACCCGAGGCACAGAGCTGAGTCCTCTATCCCCATGCTGGATGTGCCGAGAGACACCCATCAGGTATAGAAAAAGAAATGAGAACCTATGTTTTACAGCCATTCAAAAACTTACAACAGCTGAAGTTATAAAAGCATAGAATTTGTAAATGGATCTATCAATTTCATGAATTTAGTGATTATTCCCTTGGGGTGTATGGTTTAATACCTAACCCCCAGCTCCACAGAGGGCTCTGGAGTGGCTGTACCATGTAGCGCCCGCCCCCTCCAACCTTCTCACAAGAATACGCCAGTTAGTTTGATTATAACTTTTGTCTGCATTTGCATTAGCATCTGGGAAGGTCTTCATTTCATGTGCACGTGTAAAATCTACACATTTGCTTCAGATATAAATTGGTTCTATTTTCATATTTTTTCTTCTAACTGAAGGTATGTATGACTATCATCTTGTTATGTTATCATCCTTAAATAGCTGTTCTTCAATTCAAAAAATCATTTTATTAAATTTCTCAATCATCGTTTAATGGTGACAATTAAAGTCTGAACCTTGGTTCAATCATAATAATTTGCTTTAGGAAATAAAAAATGATTTCTAAAAACAAGAGTTAAGTATTATATTATTTAATTAAATTAATTAGTTAATTAAAGAGAACCATGACTTTCTATGGCCTTAGGAAATGATTATTCAAAATAAGTATTGATCACTGAGAAGTGTAAATATTTCATGACTTTGTATAATTTTAATTATTAAATTTAATAAAATCAATATACTTCAATAATGTCTTTGATGTTTACTACACAGTTAACTTTTCAAACTTTGATGTGACTTGTCTCAAATATTCTGAAGAAAGCAGACATTTAAATTGTTTAAATTCATTGTCTGAATCTTTAAAATCTTTAAAATCTTTAAAATCCTACAATTCCTTTAAGTAACTTATGTTTAAGCAGTTAAGTAATTTGTACAAATATTTATTGTGAACTTGTAAAAACAGGAATTTTGCAGGATATACACAGCAATCCCTTTCTGCCAAAAAAAAAAAAAAACGAACAAAAACAACAACAAAAATATTTACGTCTCTAACCAGACAATCCAATGATGAAGAATATCTCAAATGTAGATTAGCGTACTCTGGTAATCCTTCTCATCCTCACCCTAAATGTCCTACTTGGTAGGAAAAGTTATCTAATTAAGCCATGGTGGCCAAACTACGTCAGCAGCTACCACACAGCATCCAGCTTACCCAGGGGGGGAAATATTGGAACATTTTAAAACATCTGCAAGCGCGAAATAAGAAAGTATCAGATCAAAGAGAGGAAGCTAGTTACAAGGTCAGTTGAGCAATTAATAGGCAAAGACAAAAAGTCTCATACAAGTCCAGAAGTGTTCATTTTCCCTTCCTGCACAGAAACTGTCAAGTCCATGCTTGGGCGCAATAACAAAGGAAATAGAAAAGGATGCCACTTTTAAATAATATAGTTAGTAGATTGGTGTCACACCAGATAAAGACTCTTGATTCCAAAGGTTATTCCTAAAGGTTGGATGATTCTTTGGAAATCACTAACCTGGTCAGTGAATGACATTGGTGAGAGTCTTTGACAAGAACTCTTGGAAGAATACAGTTCTACAACATAATAACAATTAGAGTAGTATTAGTAAGTTAACCGAAATTTTAAAAAGAATGCATTCAAGAAAAACTACTCAAAATAGTAAATGCATAATATGAAACACATTTAAAATATTACAGAACAGCTGGAAAGTTTGCAGCTGCAATAACAAAAGTGTAAAGGTTTACATCAAGAGTTTGTTTTGAAAACCCCAAGATTCAGTAACTTATTGTTTTCTTCACAGAGAAACTCACTGTTTTGAGAATTGAGATCACATGCAAATGACAAGTTACCAAACTCATTTCCCCACCAATTTCCTGATCCAGATATTGAGTGACAGTTCAGCTTACTAACCCCAGGCAACAAGAATGTAATTTAACTTCTCATTGATTAACTAAAGGATCAGCATGTAGTGACTGAGCACCTACTATGTGCATGTACTGAGGCAAGCACCAAGAACTGAGTGATGAATAAAACAAACAGGTTCCTGCCCTCAAAGAGATTTCTTTCTTTTCTTTTACTTTTTCTTTTCTCTCTCTCTCTTTTTTAATTTTTTTAGCAACAAATACATTAAAGACAGTTAATTAAAATGGTGATAAATGCCCAAACGAGGAAGTTATCAGGTGATATGACAATGTGTAATAGGTTCCAGATACGGTCTGGGGAACCAGCAAAGGTATCCTTAAGGAAGTGACATCTGAGCTAAGATCTGAATAAAACCTCAGGGAGATCAACCAGGTGTTAAGCAGAACAGGGTGACCGGGGTGAAGTTGGGGAGCATTCCAGGCTATATTAATTCTAGAGACATTGTAATGGCTCCATCACTAAAGGGAACATGACACACTTAGAAAACTCAAAAGACCGTCTGTGTGACTATGGCCATGTAAAAACCCCTAGCAACAGGTCCAGGCAAAAGTTCGTGGTAACTTGGATCATGGTGGCAACAGTGAAGATGAAGGGAGATGAATACATCTGAAAGCTATTTTTCAAGTTAAATCAGTTATGCTGGAAATGGCTTAGATGTGGGACTTAATAGAAGGAGATGAAAGTGTCAAGGATCTTTTTTGGATTTCTGGGTTACCCAATTAGATGGGTGACATTCGATGATGTCAAGAATACCTGCACTGTGAAAGGTGTCACACTTTCATTTCTGAACATGCTATATTTGCAAAAGTCTCAAAGAGAGGCGTGCATTGAAGATATAAGTTTGGGTGTCACTGACGTAGAGATTACTAAAGCTCTAGGCATGGATAAGATAACCTAGTAACAGAATATGGAGCTAACAAAGGAGAGAGTCTTTGACTCATGTGTGAGGCTTCCAATATTGAAAGACTTAGCAATTTTCTCTTACGGAGAGACGACAGAAGCGGAAGGAAAAGCAAGATGGGCGGCATCACCCAGGTCGGAGAAAATCCTGATTTAGCCGAAGTCCCAGTGCACCTCCCAATTTCAGGGAATTTCACTGTGAGGTTAACTAGGCAGGTGGTTTAAACAGTGATTGTGACGATAAAAAAATATTTATTTTTGTTTTCTTAAGGGACTATAATTTAGATGAAATCTTTGAAGGAAAAGATAGTCCAAATGTACTGTCCAGTATGGCAATCACACTAACCACCTATGTCTATTTAATTTTAATTACATTAAAATAAAATTAGATGAAAAATTCAGCTTTTCAGTTGCACGAATCCCATTTCACATACTCAGTAGCTCATGTGCCTAGTGGCTACCATTTTGGACACAGCAGAAATAGAACATTTTTATCTCTGTGGAACAGTCCCAGCGAACAGCACTAGTCCTATGTCAACGAGAAGCCAGGATTAAGTGAACCGAAAGTGAAGCAATGTTCCAAGTATTAAAATACTGCTCACCTCCCAGGCGAGGAAGTCAGGAAGGAGGAGAGGACGGCAACGGTTGGGAAGCAGACAGACTGCGGCCTTTGCCTCCATTACAGATGGGAGGACTGGGGAAGCTGATAAATGTGTTTCACAAAGGGCTCAGAGGGGAAAGGGAAGGTGGATTGGGGAGCTCTGAACTAGGGACCATGGAATGCAAGGTCTTTAAGCTCAGGCTCTGCCGTGAGGGGGAGAGAGTTTCTCCAAGCAGGGAGATAGTCCACACGACACTAAGTGTCCTTCTGACATACTTGCCTAAGATCAGCTAAACTTCAAATTTCTGGATATGTTAGAAATTCTGTGACTACTGCCTGATGAAGCACGCATTTTAACTTTAACCCTTATGCTATGAAATCCAGAAAAGAACATTAATAACGGTGGTGAAAAGAGTTTTCTCATTCTCAGGAAACTGATGGAAAATCTATTTGGATGATATATTTTTTTAATTTAAATTTCAGATTTTTTTCCCCCACCCACCTCACTATATCCAATGTGCAGTCCTATTAAGGGGAAGAGATAATTGAATATCCCAGAGACATAGCTTCAAAATTGAAATTAGAGTGTTTCAGAGAGAAAGGAAAGTTTTTAAATCTGGTACCACTGCTCATTGAATGCCATTCATGAGTGTACTAGATTTGCAAAATTGAGTTAATTCAGTGAAATCATTTCACCATATATGGGTTAACATGCTTTAAGTCATTCAATAATGGAGTCCCTATTTTCTGCCCAAATAGTAATAAGTACAATGGCCTCATCACTGTCCTCGAAGAGATAATAAAAGCAAAAACAACAATAATTAACATGAAATGAGTCTTTACTGTGGGCCAGGCTGATTTAATCCTCACAATAACCTTATGAGGTAGGCACTATAACTATCCCCATTTTACAGAAGAAAATACCAAAGTCAGAACACATTAATAGGATTGATATAATAGAGCAGTAGAGGTCAACTTTCTGTGCCTAAACTGATCAACAGAACAGGAAAGTATTTCATCAAACATTTAATTGAGCAATTAAGCTAGAGATGACACAGGGCTTCAGCGGAGAAAAAATTCCATGTGTCCCAAGTGGCTGAGAAATGGAATTTTTAGGATAGGAGTATTTTTAAAAAGAAATTTACTCATTTGCGTATACAAAAATCATTATTTACCATCTGGTGTGTACTCAACACTGGGCTATAGGCTGGAGATAAAAAGATGAATAAGGTAAAATATAAACTCTCCATGAATACAAAAGAAATAGGCAGAAAGAGAAAAAGGAGTGTTCCCAGTAGAGGTGTGTCACAAAAGACTCTCAAAACCGATACATAACTTATCCTCATTCTCTATCTCTGCCTCCCTCTCCCCCGTTTTTCCTTTCTTCTGTCTCTCTCTCTACTTTGTCAGTTGCTTTAGCTCCCATTTCTACATCCACACACTTCTAGAAACATCTGAGGTGGTCTACATCTTTAATCAGACATCAACGCAGCCATATGCCTTCGTTTGCCTAAGAAAATTCCAGTGTATGCCAACTGCCCAGGTGTAATGATAAACAGTGCTTCCTTTTACTCTCTCAAATGTCTTTGATATGGATGATAAGTAATATGATCACCCTAACACCAATACTGGACTTAGTGGAAAACGAAACAAGGGAAAGGAAGGCACATATTCTTGTCAACACACCTACAGGGGATCATCTCCTAGGAAATAAAACCACATTTTTTAGATTTTGACTTTCTATTACTGGAAGGAATTTTAGGCAGGAAACTGCTTTCCACTACGTCAGAGCAAGCAGTGCTTGGGTAGGTGGCAGAATCAGAATTAGGAGAGGAGAAGGCCAATTTGAAAGACAGCAGCTTCCACGGATGTCCGATTCAAAAGGTCTGTTCAAAGTTCCCTAATTTTTTTCTGGAAAAATCTCATCAAAATCTTTGATGGTTCCAAGTAAGGCCTGCCAGCCCAACTCTCTCTCCATAAACTCTGCATTTCCAACTGCCTATTAGAAACTTCCATCCCCTGTCCAATGAGTACGTCGAAGTTATCATGTCCGTACCGAATTCATTATGCCCTCCTCCCCAATTGGTTCTTCCTCCTGTCCTCCCGTCTTAGAGCACTGCAGATCTTTCCATTAGCCACACAAGGCAGAAAAGAAAACAGGCGTCATCCTCCATACCTCCTATTTTTTTTTCATCTTTATGTTTGATGAATGACTGGGTTCTGTAGTCTCTTTCATGGCTTTTTTTTATTCTATGTTCTCATCTCCCAGACTCAGCGGGAATTCCTGTCTTAGTTTGGGTTTCTCTCAAAGCAGACCGTGAGACCAGGTTTAGATATAAGTGGTTTATTTATTTATTTACTTTATTATTTTATTTTTTTTATTGGGAAACAGTGTGTTTTTCCAGGACCCATCAGCTCCAAGTCAAGTAGTTGTTTCAATCTAGTTGTGGAGGGCGTGGGAATTGAACCGGCAACCTCGGTGTTAATAGCACTGTGCTCAAACCAACTGAGCTAACCGGCCACCCCTATAGGTGGTTTATTTCAGAGGTGATCGCACAGAGAACAGTGAGAAGGTGGGGAAGGAGAACAGCGAGTTCCCATCGTGGGCAGCTGGAGTTCACTATCGTTGGTGAACTCGGAGAGGCTGTGCTGAACCTCAGAGGAGTCTGCCTGTGAGGAAGGTGGAGAATTTTCCACCAGTTCCCATCCTTCATTGTAGATGGTGGCTCCTGGGACATGATCTCTCTTAGCGCTTTCAGAGTCTGCACACTGGCCAAGCATCCTCTTTCTGCCAGAGAATGCTTTTAGAAGAGAGTTACATAAAGGGTCTGGTGTGTTCTGGAACTTTATTCAGTAATCTCCAAGTAGACCAGGCATGCTGGTCTGCTGTACCCTTTCCTCAGGCCCTCAAGACACCAGGCCTATATTGGCCAGATATAGTAATATCTGAGATAATACCAGAGATAATAATCTCTCATTATCTCCCATCCTTGCATCTCCCATTCATCTTCCACTCAGCAGCCGGGTGATGGCTCTGAATGTGACATGTAATGTGGATGTGATAACGTCCTGCATAGCATGGAGTCCTTTAACGGCTCTTCAACCACCCAGAAATACTTCCAACTCCCTCGTCTGGCTTCTGTCTGGCTCTCTCTGTACCTCATGTCATCCTTCTACCCCACACGATGTTCTTTCATTCCTCAGTACCTTATGCCAAGAAGCTCCCCACCGCCTCTTGACTCCTTCCTCCCTGGCCCGTTCCTGCCCTTAACTCAACCCTTTGCCCACCTGGTGGGCATGTGCTTGACTTCTACAACTTGGTATAGTGATCACCTGCTCTACAAAGTCTTTCCCCACCTCTCAGGTAAGTGAATCCTGCCATGCTCTATGCCTCAAATCTGCTATGTGCATAATTCTATTCCCCCTCCCATCCCACAATGAAGAAAGCCCCTTGAAGATAGACACAGTGTCTCCAGTATCTTGCACAGGGGTTCTAATTCACTTTTGTGCCATGAGCCCCTTTAGGAATCTAGTGAAGCCTTGTACGCCTTCTCCAAATAATGTTTCAAATGCATAAAATAAAATGCATGGGATTACAAAGGAAACAAATTATACTGAAATATAATTATTGAAATATAATTATTAAAATAGTTTCCAAACATTGTGATGTAGCAATATATATGCTTCTTTGTTAACACATTAACAAAGTACCATTTTTCAATTCAATCAGTGATAAGAATAAATGATAATATTAATAAATAATCATAATGGATATTAGAATATATCCAAATAGTATGTCTACTGTGTTTTGTTGCCTACATTTAGAGTTGAAAAAAAATGATGCTAGGTCTCAGGCAGAGATTACATGGAAACGTTTTCCTTCTCAGTCCATGGCACCATGAATCATATCCACAGACCCGCGGAGGTTTGGTGGACCCTAGGTTAAAGAGCATTAGCCGCGAGTGCCTGGCTTACGGAAGGTGTTCAAACATGTCTGCTGAAGGAGTGCCTTCTATTTCTGAGTGCTAAATGAATGAGCTTCCGGCCTGGACTCCAGATTCCTCTTTATCTACATGTACATGGTTTTATGTTTCAATTGTTGCCCAAATTCCGCCAGCTAGTGGGTACAAAGGCGTTAGTTACATTAATGGTAACATCTCATTTTACTGGTGAATTCCCATGAATCAATGCAATCCAGTGTATTGCAGACTCCATCTGAAATTTTCCTCAGTCATAAGTTTTTCTCAGTCTTACGTTTGAGAGTTCCCAAATTTGTGTCATGCTAACTCAGAAATAGTCCTAGCCTCTTCTTCCTTTCTGGCCTCTCCTTGCTGATAAACTCAGCTTGAGAAACTACTTGAGGGTCATGATTTGCCTGTTCCACCGAAGCTGATATTCATACCAAGGACAACGCTTCCCAGCACTTCGTAACTCACCAACCCTCCGGGGCTGTGGCAAGGCTTCTGTCTCTGTCACCCACTTTTAGGCCACATTCTTATTCACAGTGGAGAGGATGCCCCCTCTGCAACTGTGGGCTGTGCTTTGGCATCTGACCATCAAATAAGTGCCGGTGTCTCGGTGTCTCTAGACACCAGCTCCCCTCCCCTATTTCAGTGCTGTGCCAGAATCTTCCACCTGCTCCCACCAGACTTTCCACAGCCCACCCTGCTTTGTGCCCCAAGAAGTCAGCATGCATGGACTGCAGAAGCTGGCTCCCCTACCCTCTGGCTTGTACTCCTTGGTCAATGGGATAGGGAAAGGCAGGAGAGGAAAGCAAGGGGAGTAATTCTTTCCGTACCACTCTGTCTGACTGCGGCTTGAACACGAAAGGTTCCTGTCAGGCAGCCCTCCCCCACCACTTCAGCCACTCTTCCCAGCAGTGGCCCTTCCACCTTACCTGTTCAGTCTTATAGGTGACAATGGCTCCCTGCTTCTGCTAGGCTCAAGGAGCTTCATCATTGTTTAAATGTGCCCCCACTTTTGTGAACAGTCCCTTCCCTAAACTCTCCTCAAATGTTCCCCTTGGGGGTGCGCTATCGCTTCCTCCTCCTGCCCTCATCCTGATGGATGTAAGTGTGTAGCTTCCTCATAGGGCTTCTGTTTCAACCATGGCTGCAGACCTATCCGCACACCAGGCACATCCTGACACGCCTACACAGGGATCATTTCGCTAAATACATTAGACCACCCTCCTTTCTGCCTGCTTTAACATCTCATTCATCTATTCATCCGTTCAACAAAATGTTCCCCATTTTTATGTGCTTTAAGCTTCCTGTGCTCTTTTTAACTATGAGGCAGCACACAGATTACGGAATTTGGAGAAAGGCAGGCATGTTTGTCACTTGCCAGGAAAAGAATCTTGGACATCTTATTAAGCCTGTGCAACCTCGGTTTCCTCAACTGCTAAGGATGTTGGTTGTGGAAATTAAATGAGCCAAGGTGTGAAAAGTGCCACAGGTCAGATTTCAGAGGAAATGCACTCTACGACAGAGATCTGTGTAAAGGAGATATTGCAGAGTGTACTCAGGATTGACACACGTGAGAGAGTGAGAGAATCAAGGCTGAGCTGAGGCATAAGTTGCAACAAAAGCCTCAGCCAACCCCAAGGGCAGCTTTGAAGCTGGAACGGCCCATCTGAGCTGCCTCACTTTGAGGCAAAGGAGCTGTCCATTATATGCTGCTATCCACCAGTCAGGGATACGGGCTGCCCTCAGAAAGGGGACATAATCGTGGGTGTGAGGCCTCTCCCCAGTCAAGGGCAAAAAAGACAAGAGAGATGGGCAGCTGAGAGATGTTAGCTGCCAACAGTGCCACCAATCAGGGGAACAAGTGCCTTAGTCCCGTGGGAGGGGGGGGGGAATCCAGGTAGCATACCACAATATCCATGGCACTGAGAATTTGTTCAATAACTGCTGGCTGCCGCCACCGTCTCCTTTAATTTGCATCTCTTAAGGAGTGTCAGGGCACAACTCTGGGAGATACCAATATCAACTGAGATAAAGGGCTTTTGGCAAAGTGATTTCTCAAAATTGATTTCCTAGGCAAGAGTTAAAAGTCACAAGGCAAAATGAAGAGAAGTTTCGAACTGTGCTTCTTAGGGTAAGGTGGAGTGACATAAGAAAACAGATGTGAAGACAATATCACAGCTGAAAGAGTTCCAAAATCCAGCTCCACGCTTGACTTTATTCTATGTATGATTTTTCTAAAGGTTTGTCTTCAAAAGCACACCCTCAGCGTGCACATATGTTACCTAGGAGGGGAGAAAGGTCCTCCTCTTTCTTCAGGCTGTGGCTATTGAGGGGGATGCTAATAGGCCTGGACAACTTGAGCTGTGTTAGCAGCAAGCTCTCTGCCCCTGTTAGTTCATTAATACATCACAGTGAAATCCAGGCAGCAGGATGGTGAGGTTGGGAGGACTGGGCCTGGCATACGCAGGAAAGCTTGATGAAGAGAGATTACAATATTAACTGCTCACAGGGTCTTCTGCCTCCCATCCCTACTGCTCATGGAGAACAAGAGAATTTGCAGATTCAGGGCCCTCCCCGGAGCCTCGCACATAAGCAATAGCCATATTCAAAGGCTACAATGTGAGACTCAGCCCTCAAGGACTATTTCAAAATTTCTGGCATCCGACACTCCTGTGGACAAGCCTTCCATTCAGGATAGAAGCAGGCCCATGGGAAGCAGCACCTGCCCAGGGAAAGGAAAGCTCAAGGAAGTTCCAAGCCGAGAACACAGGTTCACAGCTGCTTTATTATATACACACGCACTCTGTTCTCTTTCCAAACAAACAGCAGGATTGGGAATGACAATTCACCTCAAGGATTTTAAAGAAAAGTGATGGAAACGAAGGGTGGTGAATTCACCTACAATTTGAAACACAACGAGCATTGTAAATCCACATTATTTGGCCTGTAGGCTTTTTGCTTTTGTTCTTCCATCATCCGGAAACACCCTCCCCCCTTCTTTCCTTGCACATTCTTCCCATCTCCTATGGTCTAGCTAAAAACTTTGCCACTAAATCTTTTCCAACTACCCCTACCCACACCTGCCTTTCTCATCTAAAATCGTTCATTAGATTTGGGTCATAGAGTGATCAGAGCCATCGGTACAAACACAGCTAACGTTTATTATGTGCTAATTAAGTGCTAAAAGCTTTACATGGATTATCTCATTTAATCCTCAAAACAAGTCTATGAGTGAGGTCATTTTATCAACCCCACATTTCATATAAGGAAATTGAATTATTGGCCCCAGATCTTTTCCCTCTCAGTATCCACACCCTTGGCCACATGAGTTCTTCCCACCGGAGGAGTGAAGTAAGTTTCCTGGCCCACTGTCTTTAGGTTCAGCCGTGTGACTTGCTTTGGCCAATGGGATGTTTACAGACATAAGTGAGCAAAGTCTTGAAATGGATTTGCACAGAGAGCTTTTTTTCTTATGCTTCTACCACTGTCACAATAAAACGTGCTAATCCATGGGGGATAACAGACACAGAAAGCAGACCTGAGCCCAACTGCCAGGAAGTAACCCAGGCCAGCTAAATCTTCAATTAGAAGCATAGCTGCCCAGCCTAGATCAGCTGACTCCTGATCACATGAGCAAAAATAAATGATAGTTTAAATCACTGAGATTTTGCTTGGTTTGTTACTCAGTGATAGCTGACTGATACAGGCACTAGGAAGTTAAGTGACTGGCCCACATTCTCACAGGTAGTGGTGGTAAGATTCCAACACAGATTGCTGTGAATTCAGCTCCTTTTGAACAACTATGGCTTTCATCACCACCACCACCACCGAAATCATCATCTTCCTCTTCTTCATCCAATGCAATTATGCTTACTAAATGCTTACTGTGTGCCAGGTGTCCTGAGAAGTACCATTCTTGTATTATCTCATTGAACCCATCAACAACCCTCTGATGTAAGTACTATTATGACCACATCTTACAGGAGGTCCAGTGAAGTAAGCTGCTTGCCCAAGATCACTCAGCTCATAGGAGACAGAGCCCGTATTCATCTCAGATCTGCCTCATCTCAGAGTGTTCCAAACTGCCACACTTTATTTCAATACACTGCTACCTTTTAAGGGGAATCATAACCACCATTAGAGAAAAATGTTAATGACCAGTTATTCCAAGAACCTCTTCTTGCCCAAAATTTTCCAAGAGGCTACCTCAGACCCTAACAATGAATGCTTTTGAAACGCTCCATCATGGTTTTGAATGGTTTTTATGAATAATTAACTTAGTTTTTAGGTATCTTGGAAATCTACTTTAAACTATTATTTTGGAACTGAGAAATCTGGAGTTTAGAGAAATAATTTACTGATTCAATTACATGCAACCAATTAGCAGGATATAAAAGGCCATCATCCTGAATGCTCAACTTCAGCCTGAGCGAGGGAGGGAGACAGACAGCGGCCCAGTTGTGTGGAGGAGACATGGAAATCTGTTGTCTAACTTCTCCTTAAATAGATGGTCAGCCAGAAATTCTATTTTTAGCTTTACTTTCACTCTCATATCTAGAGGTGTCTGAAGGCAGGGCCAGGTTCACGGGTGTTGCAACCTGTGCAGACACAGAATACCAGACTCTCAGAAGGTCCCTGTGCTTGGTTTAATGCTCTGCTGTCGCCATCTTGAAACCCTAGTAATTTTTAACAAAAGGTCCTGCTCTTGCATTTTGCACTGAGCCCTATAAATTATATAGCCAGCCTTATGGAGGTATCTAGTGTGTCCTTAGCTTTGGGGGGATTATTCAATCTGCACTGAGTCACTTCTCAGCTTTCTACTCCACTGGCTATCACCTACAAGTGTCCACAAGCCCAAGACACAGAATATTAAGATGAAAACGGAAGCATGGTCATGAGTTAAATGGATCCAACGGTGCCTTCCATGCAAATCCACCCCCACTAACTGTGTTAAAGATGAGACTAAAAGCAGGGGAATTGTTGGAAAGTCTAAGAAGCAATGAGTCTGCCTGCAGATCTCATTTTCTCCTCTCTTGGACTAAGAACAGAAGCGGTGAACCTCAAAATGTTTATAGCTGGGTTTCAGCCAATTGCTGAAAGCAACCCTTCTTAATTTGGATACTCCCTTCCCCAGGTTCACATCATGCTTCACACAAGTTTTTTTTGTTTTTTGGGTTTGTTTGTTGTTTTTTTTTGCCATAAAGACATTCCAAATTCTCACCATCCCTGAAACATCTTACCTCCATAAGAAGCCATTTTGAATGAATAACACTATTTTGACTCTAAGGATAACACAGCATAAGCGTGTAGCTATTTTAATAAGAACAAATCATGAATTGGCTCCTCCCTCCACTTTCTCTACCTTCATAAATAATAAAGTTAATATAGGACCTTATAATAAAAAAAAATCATATCTCACAGGACAAGGTAAGATTCATATATTATATCAACCATAATATCATAGGAGTATGAGCAAGCTATGTCTTTCTCCCCGTGCCCCAACCTTGTTCTTATATGTGAAACACTAAGAAACGGAAAGATTAAATCAACAAAAATACATGTTGGTTATGAAAAAAATAGTGACTTTTTTACCCCATGAGATAGGAAAGACTAAAACCTCTATAAAGGTGAACTAATAGGAAACTATAAATGAATTGTGTTGCCACATAGAGTCATCTGAAAGAGTTTTATTAAAAATGCCTCCAAAGTATATTACATTTTATATTATACCAGGTGGAGCTAGGATGAGGGTGGGAGTTTATAGAGGAACTGTTGAACACAATTTTATTAGAATGGTTGTTCCCCTGATTATAATAAGAAGAGAAATAGGACTTATTGGTTTGGTTATTTGAAACATGCATATGTATACTTTCTCACACAACTCCAGCTTTGAGAAGGGTGAAAGTTCCTGTCTTCAGCCGAGAGTGAGCTTGAAAATGTTTTATTACTATTACAGGAAACCTGATTTAAGTATCGTCTTTTATGAAATGCTCCCATTGTTAAGAAACATTCTTGGTTCAATTTTCTGCTATTATGATGGTAAACACTGATTAAACATCAGAATTGTTCATAACACAGAGAAAGACCAATGTGCAGCCCTGAAGCAGTTTAAAATCAGAGGTAGATAAGACATTTTAGAATGTCAAGGTAATTTGCCAAACACAACATGGGGAGAGGGAGAAGGAAAAAAAAGGCATATTCTTTTATGTTTCATTCCTTAAGGGGAACATCTAAAACATGTATCGATTTAACATGGCTCGGAAATTAAAGTTATGATATCAATAACGTATACCTAACCACATGTTAGGATGAAGAAAGATTGTATCTTGCAATACAGGAGTCTTCCTTGTGCAAATCCCATTAGGGCCAATAGGGAGTTATTCATGCATACAAATCCCTCCCGTCCTTCCCCTCTCCACCCCCAGACACAGACACCCTTGTTCTGAACGATCCGTGTATTTATCTATTTCACATAAATCAAGAATTTAATAAAAAAAATTCACCAACATGGCCATTTGAGAAATGAATCATGAGTGCTGTACGTATAAATCATATAGACCTTAAAAGCATTTATGATATAGCCTCTTTCATGCAAACCGCCCAAATGTTTTAGAGAGCTAAATCACAGAGAAAAAGGAAAACGTAGTAAATAAAATGGAAAACCAATGGTTAACCAAACTAATGAATAAAATGTCTCGATGCCTCTCATCTCTGAATGGATTCCTTAGAAATTTTAACAGGAACAGGATTTTCAAGAGGCCATTACATTCAGTAAGGCAACTGAACATGTTTGTAGTCAAAGATTTCTTTGAGAAACACTTCTGGAAAAAAATTTAAAACTTCTAATAGGAAAAACAAAAGGACAATGGACTCAGTAGAATATATCAGAAATAAAGAGAGAGTTGGTGAAGGAGGGCAAAAATAATCACACTTGATGTTACTGATGTGTTTGTTATGCAGAAATCTCATTGTCTACAATCCCACTAACTCCAAATCTTCCTGTTTTAAAATGTGCTCTTTCCTCTGAGTAATTATGTTTAAGTTGTTCCCTTTCCAGAGAAGGCCAACTGCACTATAAAAATAAAGTTTCAATTATTTCCCATAAATTTCGAACATGTCTCCTAACTTTGTAATCTCCTAAATTGCTGGTGATCTGCATATCTTGTTGAATTATCATGAAGAAGACCTTTTATCCCGTTGGGTGACAGCGAAAGTCCTTCTCATGTTTTTCTCTTCGACAACATATGTGCATATGTTTATTTTTGCATTTCCTCCCTATCTGAGTCTTTTATTTCCTGAAGCATTTGGCTATGTCTCAGCTGACTTCGTTTCTATTTTTATCTATTTATTTTGTGTTTCCCTCTCTAGACAGAGCTTCCTGAGCACAGAGCCTTAATCTGTTATCATTATAGAACCTTATATCATTTCCAACATCATACATGCTATAGGTGTGACAGATAAAATAACTAATTGAGTAGAATGAATCAATAGTTAGGCAGCAACCGATCAACCAAGGCCCATCGTTTCGGATACATCTAGTTTAGCAAGCAGAAGATGAGATTTTTATCTTCTTATTTTTTTCTATTTAAGTATAGTTGGTATACGATATTATATTAGTTATATTAGTTTCAGGTATACAATATAGTGATTCGACATTTTTATACCTTACAATGTGATCCCCCCAGTAATTCTATTAATCATCTGTCACTGTGCAAACTTATCACAATATTACTATGTTGCCCTCCACCTTTTTATCCATCCCCCACTCCCTCCCCTCTGGCAATTATCCCTCTGGTCTCTGTTGAAGATGAGGTTTTCAATGTGTACTGTGTGCAGCCTTCAGCCACCATCCTCTCCAGGAGCTGGCTCAGCTGCAGCCCTAGCCATGTCCAATGACTGATCAACATGGAAGTACAAAGGCCCAGCTATCATAAACAACATGAACAACTCGGAAGGGCCATTTTAGCTCCAGAGGTTCCCATAAGTTTAGCCAAAGCTGCTGATGGGCCTACATGACAGCCCAACTCTTCCATATACCCACTCCTGCTCTGTAGTCAGCGTCCCGCACACTAAACCAAAGAGGCCAATCTGCAAAACACGAAAAACCTAAAAAGTAGAAACTCAGGTACAAAAATGACTCATTCTTTTGGCCGTGAAGTCAAGCGCCCTCCTCTTCTGACTCTCATGACCTCCAGCCAGGTGAAAGGACAAAGCAAGCGTCAGAAAGGCTACAACACAGCTGTAAATTTCAGGAAGGAGATGGTGGGTCTGAATTATGAGCAGACAAGGTGTTCTGTACGACCCAAGGCTGCCAGTTCTGAGGTCAGAGAACTGGGCCACTGGAGTAAATAACCAGCCTGCCTCATCCTGCCTGATGTAGAGAACGTGCTGGAAGACCTTTGCTTAAACACAATCTCCCACATCTGGCCTCATCAGAGAAGCGGGGCCTCCTATGAGGGTCTTTTCAAATGCTGCACCTGCCTTAGAATGTCCTCAGGCTCTCCTTCCAGTTCCTGGGGCCTCAGTTTACCCACCTGTACATATTTCCTGCATTACTTCAAAGAGGTGCTGGGAGAACTTAATTAATGTTTGTCAAGCACATCTTATATGAAAGGAATCATGTGCACTAAGTTCAAAGTCGTCGTGGCCCTGCTGTTTCTTTCATGTGTGCTTAGAAGATTTTTCAGCCTTGATAAGAACTCGGGAAAAAAAAAAAAGCCACTTGCTCAAGTGTTTGGGTTTGGGTCCTCACACGGTGATGCTGTCCTCATTTTCTTTGGATGCCACAGGAAAATGAATAAAAATCAGCCAAACAATTGTTTCTACAAATCACACCACCATTCTCTAGGTGGTAAAGGTTTAAAAGCGTGAGAATCATTCTAACGCCCCCTACTTCGTCATTGCTACCCCCACCACACACAAACACACCTGTGTTATCACCAAGGTTTATCAATTACTTCTGCCGCTTCATTTTCTCCCTCCGTCCCCTCTCTTTAAATCCCCTGGGGGTGAGTTCTTTAGGTCCTTGTTACTTCCTCTGTGGTCTTAAAGACTCCAATCTGGCAAATTTCCAGTCAGACAAACCCCCACAATGATGAGACAGCATTTCTTCAAACATATATATCAGTCCATACCCATCACATGCCCAATTCCCTTATGGGATTCCCACTTTTCATCCTAAAATCCAAACTTCTAGGAAGGCATTCAAGGTACATCATAATATGGTCTTTGCATCTCCAATGTCATCTCCCAGCACTACCCCCTCCGACACACACACACACACACACACAGCACACAGCTCTGCGTTTAGTTCTCCAAGGTTCTAGGGGCATCACCTTTATGGCTGTAGACACAATGTTTTCGTTTTCTTTCATCACCAAAAATTCGGTTTTCGCTTTCTTTGAGGCTTATCATCCCCCTGACCCAATATATACCGCAGCTTTACTAACCTATGCATATTTTTACCATATCTGGATTGTAGAATCATATTCTCATCCAACTTACCCAGTAGTCTATAAATTCCATAAAGAAAAGGATGGTTCCTTTCATCTTTGTATCCCCAGTGTTCCTAGCGAACTAAAGACGTTCAATACAGATTTACTGAATAAACATAAATGATGAAACAGGGGAGGAGAGATGAGTTCAGGCATTTCTAAAACACACAGATTTCAGAAGCCTTCTCATGTCTCACCAAACACAAACAAGTAAACCAAGCAAGCAAACTCCTGGTGTGTTGGTGAATGGAAAATGCCAGAACGGCTGAGATAGGAGGGGGCAATCTTCTGATTATCTTAATATAAAAGCTTCCAAGACAAAATCCTTGCAAAATATTGCCAAGGCTCACCGGCGACATATAAGAATGGTAGGCAGGGAATAAGCTTGTTTGATCACAGAGGAAATAACAACTGATTAATTAATCTGCAACTACATTTGGTATGGGACCAATCAGCATGGAGCCCTCACTCAGAGTGGGGATGAAGAGGAACCCAATCTAGTTTACAGCTGGGCTCTAGGCCTTGGGATCTCAAACATGGCTGACGATTGGAATCACTTGGGAAGCAGTTGAAAAATACAGAACCCCAGGTTCCATTTGTGACCTAATGAATTAGAATTTTAGAATGAAGCTCAAGGAAATTAAGAAAATTATAAAAAGGGCCCCCAGTTGATTCTAAAGATGAGTCAGATTTAAGACACACTGATCTATGATTCATTCATTCATTTATTCATGCCAAAAAAAAGTATTCATTCGCCGCTTCTTTATCCACATATTCATTTATTCAATTAAGATTGAGAATAAAGAGAAAGGACAGGAAAAGGGTAGAATGAGAGACGAACAGCCCCTTTATCCTCTTTCCTGATACACTGTTTTTTCTAGGTCTGTTCTTCAACCTACTGCTGATCTTGATTAGGTTTTGTTTTGTTTTTTCACTTTTTCTCTATTTCTTAAAGCAGAGATCCTTCAAAACCACAAATCCTTCTTTCTTTTTCCAGGATCACCTTTTCTAAAAAATGGTCTGAAGGTCAGTGCACCTTTTCCAAGTGCTAGAATACTCCACAGAAAAATATTAAAAAGTCTATGAGCAATTATAGTCCCTCTACTCTTTCCTTCCCTTACCCCAGGCTGGCATTGAGGCTCTGCAGCCAGAATGGTCTGAGGGAGGCGGGTTATTACTCCTGGCACAGGAAGCCTTAAATTACGCTGAATAAATGAACACTTAGCAGGCTGGTCCTGGGAGGGTGCCAACCCATGCTTTAATCATTTAGATTGAAAATGAACTGAATGAGTCGTGAAATGTATGGGAGGTTCCCCCTAAAGAAAGGGAAGCTACAGCGAGGAGGAAGAAGACATCTGAAATAATTAAAGGCACCTAATAGGACAATGTCTAATTCACAAGACTTGTACCAGGTATGGTTTCCAGTTATGACCCTTCCTGCCAAGAAGCTGGGACTCCATCCATAGAGTATTCCAACACACACTTATTACACAGTTGAGCACGTAAACTCTTGTTCTCTAGTTTAAAACCTGTCAAAGAGAGCGTAGGGTAGCACCGGAAGCAGGAAATACGAATCCGTGGACTTGGACCATCGGACGCGCCCCAGTGAACAACCAGCCCACCTTCCATGTTGCTGCTGAGTTTCTGGCTTCCTTTTAAGTGAGAGATGTACAACACAGTAGTATTTTTAAATGGCCGGTAGTAATAACCTTTTTATTTGAATGAGAATAATTTAACCTAATCCAAGGATTTTCTAAGGGAGGAAGTTTGGTGTTTAATCAATAGAATCCACTCCATCTCCAGAGGTATAAGAGATCCACAGAGGCTCAATCACTTGTCCAAATTCACATGGTCATTTAGAACTGGTCCTCATACAACACTTAAATATCAAGACGCCTAATTCAGTGGAAGGCGGTGCCTGCTCATTTTGCTATATGAGAGTCCATATAAGGAAACGCAGCTGGTACACATTGCTAATTTGGATATTTCACTTGCAGTTACACCTTTTGGTGTTCAGAGTGAGCATGGCTTCTTAAGTAGTAAGTATCTATCTAAGTCATTAGATAAAATTCATCAAAAGAGCTCTCGAGAGTCTATGGGCATCAAATATTAGCTCACCCCGAACAATGTTTTGCAAGAAAAGAAATCAGCACTTCGTGAATTCCATTTTCTATAATGCCAGCTCCCTGTCCCCTTCCAAACCCGGTCCTGCTCGGAGAGGTAATTGGGTGAAGAGAAAGACTAAAAAAGTGTTTCTGGGCATGGTGGGCTCAGGTTTTCTTTGAGCCCTAAATGTTTGTGAGAGAAAAAGAAAAAAAGAAATATTAGATAATATCAAAACATGTCCGTGACGACTTTGTTTTAAACAGAAACACACATTTCTAAATTTAGCCACAAGTCCCAAAAGTACTTCTTTGTAGTCACTAACCCCAGTTGACTGACCCCAATGAACTTAGCAACCAAATGACAAATGTACAGCGATTTTCTTAGCACCAAGTTGTTGACTCATCAGATTTGTAACTTAACAGCTGTACATCTGAGCCTTAGAAATGAATAAATCTAAGAAAGAACTAGATCAATTTGATGCCTGTAATGTGCCAGCTCTGCAATAGAGATTTCCCAAAAAATAAGATTTAATTTTGTAACCATCCCTTGAAGTCACGTGGCTCAGTGATCATGCATGGGCTTCAGAAGTATTCTGTCCTGATTTGCTCTGAGATTCTCCTGGCCGACCTAAATTAACCTCTCTTTGCCTCAGTTTCCTGATCTGTAAAGTGTGGATATTAATAAGACCAACTTCTTGGGTTATAATGAGGATTAAATGTGTTAGTACAAGTGAAAATGCTCAGGATAATTGTCTGGCACAAAGGACGGATGTAATACTGATAAGTTAACATCTTTCTTTTTTTTTAAGATTTTTATTGGGGAATTGGGGGGATGGGAACAGCGGTGGGGAATTGGGGGAAGGGGAACAGACAAGTTGTTGTCCTTTTGTTTGTCAGTCTAGTTGTGGAGGACATTGCTTCACTGGCCCAAGTTGGCACCATCATTGCACTCTTCCTGGGTGAGGCAGATCAGTCGCTGGCTTCTGGGCAGCCACTCACAGCGGCTGCTGGCTGCTCACGCTGGCTGCTGGCTACACACAGTAGCCCATGGCAACCCACTGCAGCAGTGGCTGCAGCCTACGCCGTTGCCGGCGACTCCCGGCAGCCCAACTCCAGGTTGAGCTGTTGTTCAGCATCTTAGTTGTAGAGGGCAGTGTCACTGGCCCTCATATGTGGGATCCGAACCAGGGCCTTCTGGCATCCCAAGCCAGCTCTTAACCAATGTGCCGCTCAGCCGGCCCATAAGTTAACATCTTTGTACACCTTTCCTAGTTAAGAAAACTGAAGCTCAGGCTTGATAACTTGCTCTAGACTTTAGTGTTAAATCTCTTTGTAGGGCTGGGGGTTGTTGGTGGGAGGAGTTGGTCCTTTTCAATTCACAAATTCATTTAAATTTAAATATGTAAGAAATGATACAGCTAATCATAGTAGAGAAAATATGAAAATACATGAAAGGTTACTCTACTGTAACCTTAGCTACAATTTACATTGTTTCCTTTCCTTCTTTCCCCCACACATCCTTTTACAAAGCTGTAAACTCAGGATGCAAACACTCTTGTGTTTGACGTTTGACGTAGCATTGTATCACGGTCAATTTTGCATTACATCCATACCTGTCATTTTTCAAGGCTGCAAATCACTCTGTCTGGTGACTGTGATGGCCATGCATATTTTGGGGGTCAGTGCACCAAGACTCCCACCCCACCCCCACACTCCTAATTTAAAGGCCAGGTCAAAGAAAAGGAAGGAGAAATTTGCATTGAAGGACAAGATTGCCAGAAGCAAAATTGAAACCTTGATTCCTGACTGTTCTAGTTCCCTTAGCTCCATTCTTAAAATATGCAGTAGGATCCACCCCCTGCCCACCTCACCAGGTCAATAGAAGCGCCACATAAGGTAATGCCTGCACTAAAACTTGAAAAGTGGCACAGGTGTCTATTGTTTTGGTGTGTGTGTTTTTTTTTTCCTATGCTGGTGTCCTCAAGAGGCAAATAAGGGTTTAAACAGTGGTTCCTGCCGATGTGCTATGTAGTAGACAATGTGGAAAGTGGCATTGACCATTCAGAGTCCAAAATATCTCCTTATGAGGCAGGTCCCTTGGATTGTCTTCGAATTAGCTGAAGCTCTGAGAAACATGTGGACCACCAAATCAAAAACAAACAAAAACACCTCCCAATAGCTGTCCTTGGTGAATGCCAGTTCAAATGTCTGTAAGTGTGTGGGGCCTGCAAATGAACAACTTTTTAGTAGCTTTAGAGCAGCCTCCCAAGGCCATCAGAGAGGAAAGAGGAAAGATGCACAACTCGAGGCAGCTGGATTGTACTAACAGAGTTCTGCATCTCTGTGAACCATTTCACTCTATGCTGCTCCATGTCCCCCATTTTCCCACAGAAGCTCCTCTTCTGGTTGGAGTTATGGCCACTCTGTGCCTCGCTGGGCTGGCCCTGGCTGTGCAGTTCCCCGTGGGAATAAAGAAGAGGCCTGCACCTCCTCTGCCCCGTCATGAAGGAGCGCACTGACTACACAGTCAGCCTGGTCTGGCACAAGCACCCACTTCTAGTCTAGACGGCAGCCTAAGAGAGGGGCTAATGCTAGGTTTCACCAGCCTGAGCCTTGCATTTGTCATGGCTCTGCCCACGGTGATGCCTTTGATCTTGATCCTAGCAAACCACAGTCATCGACAAAGGTAGAGTGGATTCCTGCTTCTGAAAAGCTTTGATGGAAATTCCCTTGACTCCCAATTCCCTCCCTAGCCCCTTGCTGCTCCTTTAGATTTACCTCTAACATTCAGCCCTAAATCCACCTGTAAATCCAGCCTGAGAGAGGCTATCACAGCAGCGTGAATCATTTGCCTCCCTGTCGTAGATCTCAGGGCTGCGGCTGACCCGTTTGGGGAAGTACACGATCAGCTTTACTTAGCCAGGCATCCTAATCATAGATTCCAGGCTCAGCATTCTTCAGTTAATTTTCTCTGAGAACGGGCTATGCTGTGATCCGATCCTCAGAGAGGGGCAATCATTTCTAAAGGGGAGATAGTTAGAAAAGTTTGTAATTAAAAACAATAACAAATAGATTCAGGCTCTTTGTGGTTATGGAAAAGGAATGTGACCAACACGCAGGCTGCTGTCAACCCAAGGTTCTTTTCTAAAAACAAGGCTTCTTCCCTGGGCTCTTTGCAACACTGTATTTTGCTTTGTTTTCTTTTTTTCCCCCTGTGTGAAGAAAGAAACTAACTTGCAATACATTTACTTGGTTCATAGGCTTCGGGTTAGGGCTACTGGCTCCACAAAGTTAAGTGTGGCCAAATTCATGAATAGCATTTGGAGGTGATGTCTCACCCTCTCATTTTACAAAGCACAGGAAAGGCTTGCTGGAGGCCCACGTGATTAGCAACAGAGCTGGTCTTGAACTTAGTTCTTTGGATTCCTGAGCCAGTGTCTATGTCCCAAGCCAAAGGACCCATCCGGTGGGGCGGTATTTCCTGAGGCGGGGCAGGCCAGACCTGCTGATAAGGATTTTCATCCTGGACCTGTGAAATGCCCGTTTCTATTCACGTCCAGAGCTTCAGCACCATTTTTCAATGCCCTCTCAATGGGGTCAGCCTGGACCCAGCACACCCAGAAATGAAAGAATCTACATAGCATTTACTAACCTTTTAATTCAGGACTGGAGAGACAAGGGCCAGTGCTTCTGGATGCAGATTTCAAATTTCTCAAGACCCAGATGACAGATAAATACACATATTCAAACCCCTTCCCTCACCACACCTCACAAACATAGTCAATACCATGTGGCTTCTCTCCCCAGAACAAGAGAATGGACATGCTGTGTTCCATAGCCTCATTTAAGAATTAACATAATCATTTTCCCTGTTGGGCATTTTTTTTCCTGCAGAGAGAGACAAATCATGGGAGAGAGGTGGAGAGAAAGAGAGAGAGAGAGACAGACAGAGAGAGAGAGAGAGAGAGAGAGAGAGAGAGACAGAGAGACAGAGAGAGAGAGACAGAGAGAGAGAGAGATGGAGAGAGACAGAGAGAGAGAGAGACTTGCTTATGGATCAAAATATTTTCTGCAGAAGGGAGTTAGTGGGATGCATGCAGGCAGCTGGCTTTCTGTGGAGGGAGAAGGTGGTACAGTGAACTGCCACTGTCACAGCAGGCATGCAGGGCACAGGAAAGTCCCGATGCAGCATTTGACAGGTGCCTGGCTCTTACTCCCACCAGCCAGGGCAATTGTCAGCTCTGCTCTGCTTGGCTCCCTTGGACAACAGGTTGGGAGCCAGCTGCCTTTTACACTTGGCTCTGAAATCGCCATGTCTCTGTGCTCTATTCAGCAGAGGCAGTCCCAGCAGGGAGCATGTTGAGATATACTGGCTACAGTCTCCATGCCTCAGAGTAAGAGCTTATTGAGGAACCAATCATACAGCTGGAACTGGGAAGGTTGTTTGGGCAGATGAGAAGGAAAAGATGATCTTGTCACTTAATGCTTTTAAAGCAGTGAGCTCCATGCCTGGCAAAGACAAGCATCTTCATATTGGTGGCGCTATGGGCCCCACGTGCTCTTGCTCCCATCATGCACTTACTAAGTCAACATGGGAAGGCCTGTCCACCAGACTCCAGTGTCAACACCGCCCCCCCCCCTACCAGACCATCGATTTTGCCTTGATCTGTATCCATGATTCTCTACCATTCCATTATGCTCGTGAGTTGTTTGTGTTTTCCTGGTGAGTCTTCCTTCTCAATGTTTATACTCTTGAGTTACTGAGGATCACTGCCTTTCCCCAATTCCTCCACTGTAATCAGATTCTTCCGGATGTGACTGTGCTGCAGGGCTTGTGAGAGGGGAGTGGGTCCTGGTCCTTGATTTTTCCTCTCACACAACGAATGCCCTCGGTCAAGAGACCATGAGCCAAACTGGAGCGTCAGTCTCTGTAGACGGGCTAGTCCTTCTTCCCTTGGAGAGCTCAGCTCAGAGGTTTCCAGCACCTGAGTCACCTGCCAATCAGTTGCAAAGTCCATTTGTATTTTCACAGGATAGCTTCTTTAAAACTTCATCCACTCGAGGTCCTGGAATTTTATCTTTCAAAAGAGTCACAGTAAATGAACTCATAAAAGTACCACTAGTATTCTTGACTTCTTGCAAGGTCAGCAATTAGCAAGCTTTTTTTAGCCTCAGAAAACTTTCCTTAAACAAAAACTTACTCTCAAGAGATAAACTGGTGATCATTCCTGTTGTGGAAGTAGCCGGGGGCTCCATGCTTTTTGGCCTGAAGTCCCACGAAGCACAGTTTAGGCAATGACTTCGTCCCCTTTTTGGGGCACTTCTTCCTTTCAGGCCTCTCTCTTTATATTGTGTTATGTCACAAAACTTTAGGCTATTATGACTTTTAAAAACCACATCACACAATTTTACTTCCTCTCCAAGCTTTAAAAAAAAAAAAAAAAAAAGATCTGCCTGTTACCCAATGCAAAATAAATACCTCATCAGGTTCCTTGTGTTTTCATTCAAAGTTTTCTCTTCCTCTACCAGCCTTTCCTGGGCACCATTCTTTCTCTTCTGTATTTGACACTTTTCTCATCCAGCTGAGTCTTGCTTTTAAATCATCCCCTTTTAGAACTCTCATCCCACAGAAATGTTTAATTTAGTCTGTTGTGGTTGAAATGATCCACAGAGGGTCAGAGAAGTGAAATGACTAGCCCAAGGTCATACCACTAATTAATGGCCAAGTTAAAGACAGAGCTCAAGCCTTTGGAACTCTGCTTGGATCACTGCTTCTTCCCTCTCACTCCTCCCACTGGCTCTCTCAACCTCTCTGTGGTCCTCATCTGCCCAGGTTTGGTCACATGACTCCACTGGATAGCCTGAGTTCCTCTAAAAAATAAGCAGGTTGCCCTAGTAATTTCTAACGTCTCCTTCCAGGCCTATCTTTCCGTAAGGGATGGGGAAGTTAAGATCACTGACCCTGGCCAAACCATCCACGTTTTATTCCATTAGAGGTAAACCTCTTTTGACAATTCTCAAGTATCTAGGTAACTTTCTATTAAACTGTTTCCCCTTGCACATACTTCTCTCTCCAAACCTGGCCAAAACCCAGGCATGTAGCAGTGGCAAACTGCTTGGAGGAAGGCCTTCCAAAGATTTTGGAAGTTTCAAGAAAGACTTTTGTGGTATTTCTAGCCCGGCCAGAATCAGGAAGTACCGGATCACTCACAAGGAAACTCATTCTTGCACAATTTCCAACAACAATCCCCCCCACCCCCACAACTCTACCCCCAAGCCTTCCTCACACCACACATTTCCTCCCCTTCCTCAAACATGGGTTTCTGCACAGTCAAAACTTTTGATAGTTCAGATAAGGTTCAAAGGAGCTGCTGAACTCTTGAGGTCTGAACGTGAACCTAGCATTTTGTTCTTTGCTCATCTCAAGTAGTGAGTATGCCAGGCTGTCGCTGTCAAGGTGGTTTGGGTCACAGTCAAAATCGACATAATCGAAAGCATTAATCAACAAACAATTACATATAATGGTACAGAATGACTACTTAGGAGACTGTACATGATTCTGATAAAGTCTGCCTGTGGTAATAACAGGAGGCAGGCAATTGTATCACAGGTGTTTTTTTTTGAGAAATAAACGGTGTCTTTTTTTCTTATTTGCTTAAAAATAAAGATACTTTTGAGGATGAGGAGAATAAAATTAATGCTTACAAAGCCAATGGACTTCAAATTAACCCCCAAAAAAGAAATGCAGTCTAGTCATTTTTGACTAGGGGGGAAAACAGCTTTAATAGATTTCAACAGGATGATGCATCTTCGTTTATTCTTTAAAATGCTTCCTTTGGAAGACAGACTTCATTATCCTTTAGTTGTTTCCAATCATCAGAACTTTAGGGTTGATTCTGAAATACTTATTTTTCTCATGAACTTGGGGAAATAGGGGAAGCAATTAGATCTTGTGATTTTTAAGGCTGTACTGAGGATAAGGTAAGAAAATATCATAAATTTTATTTCATGCTTTCTTGCCAATTGACAGAAATGTGCAGTCCATATGAATTCATATAACGAGGGTGGAATGTTGGAAAAACCAATAAAGATTTTGTGGTCTGACCTATAATAAATGTAGTTTGATTTAGAGTCTGTTTTTCACAACATGGCAAAATGAATCATAAAATAATGGGCCCTGAAACTCCTGCATTTTTTAACAATAGCCTGGGGACAGTTTACGGTGTAATGAATTGTAATTAACCCACCTTCAAAATCTTTTATGAGTATTTTGCCAATTAGCTCCGCATGCTTGCTAATGACTCATGGCTAGTGCATGTCTTTACAGAACCGGATTTTACAGCACACATAGCCCTGTTAACTCAGCACAAGTGTGCAGCGTGGTAAGGATGACACAGGTAGATTGGAACACCCTCAATTGCAACCCCACTTTGCCAACCCAACGGACTCAGCCATCATTCCTCCAAGCCCAAGATAACCATAATGGCTTGTGGTATCAGAGGTCTTTGGTTTCTGATGGATTGCGAGGAATGCTTCACTCTCTGTAGACACATCTGTTGCTACTTAGCACTAACATATATAATGCTACTAATTGTGGAGCCATCTTTGTTTTCTTTATTTAGCACTCTGGTTAGCATTATTTTATCTTTGTGGTTCATGGCTCTCTGCCACGGACAACATAAGTCCACTCTAGAGAAAATAAAACAACTACCAAGCTGTCTCCTTACACTGCTTTGCTTTGAAATTAGAGGGACTGTGTGCAGCCAAACTCGCTTCCTAGGATCCTAGCTCTGACCTTGCTATGTCAAGAGTTGGCTTTTCCTGGCAAAAGCTGATGCTTCCATTGGTCCAGGAGCCAGCCAAGGGGAATGCAGCGAGAAGCAGGAGTCTGGCTTTAAACTCCATGTACTGAGAAAGTTCACGGTAGGCAAGGTTAAGCTTTTCCAATTCCATTCTTCAGAGGCCAAGCCAACATTAAGCCAACCTAAGAAGGCTAACCAAAGGTGACAAAGAAGTTACTCCGTGATTTCCTCAACTATGTATAAAGAGCGCTAAGGATCTATAATGTCACAAATCTTTTTCTGCCAGCAAGGCCATATACCAGAATGAGGACACAGAAGTTAATTTTCAGAGCCATACCACAATAATACTGTACTTGGGGGAATCTATACCACATAGGAATGATTTCATCATGATGCTAGCAAAACAGCAGCTTTGAAGCTCACACCTTCGAGGCAGCAGTGGCTCTAGAATAGCAGAGACCTCTTGGTATTTGGAAAAGGCTTCTCTGAGGGACAAAGACAAAGGGAGAAGCATGAGTCGCCCTGAAGGATCCTTCGGAGTGGGTATTGCCTTAGTATGAAGGTGAGTAGAGGCCTCCAAAAAAGAAGCAGGGGATGGAGTAAGAGGGGAAGAAATCTCATTGCAATACTTGGATCCTGTGGACTCTCCAGGTATGAATGCAGCAAGAAACTTCTTCTCTCACTGGAAGGGTTAAGAGCTAGGCTTTCTACTCCCCATTCACCTTCTATGCCCAGCTTCCGCGCCCAAATATAAAGAACCGAGTAATGGGAATATGACTTCTCTCTTGCCAAGACTAACTAAATAAAAGTGACTGTAGTTCCAGGCAGTATAACATTTAATGAGCCTCCATCATACACAGAGAAGTGAATCAGGGGCTTAAGTAGCTCCTTCTTTGGCTCTGGTTCTTGTATAGTTGATGAGGGCAACCCCCAAGCCTCAGACAACCAAGGCATCAGGAGTTGACCGAAGGCCAGTGGCCAATGGCCTGAGGAGAAGACGGCTGTATGCCTGCGGTGTCTCTATCCTTAGGCTGGTCCACGGCTGCTCTAATCTAGTCTGTATGTCTCTTGCCCTTTCTCATTTATAGATTGAGATCAGACATCTTAAAAAGACAAGTCACTGTCTATCCAACAACCTATCAGCTGAATCAAGTGTGGTTATATCTTTCGAGAATTTAAATCAAAAAACACATATGCTGGACCATGTGGAAATTTGAAAGCAGAGCAAACCAACTGAAAGATGTAAGAAAGAAGACAGAGCTGGAAAGACATACCTGATGCAATGAAAGAGATGTTGGCTCCTAATTGCTTTCCTATTTTACTTTCCAATGAGCCCAGCTGGGCTTTCTGCCCTTATGCAAGTTAGCGTACATTCCATTCCTTGGAAATAAAGCAGGTGTTACTGGAACACCAACCAGTATGTAAGGAGAAGGCTCTGGAGTCAGACGGGCTCTGCGATGCAGTGGTTCTGTAGACCTCAATCATCTATGACCCAGTGTCCTCTGCCAGGGGCACCTACTGTTCCTCAGCCACATGGCTGTGAGGACACTCCGTGTAAAGCACAGTGCTCACAGCAAGCAAATGCTGGATAAATGTTGTTCATTGTGACCATACTGGTAAAAGACTTCCTTTCCTCTCTCGAAAGTGTGCTTATTTTTCTCCTAAAACAACTAATGGAACTGAGAAAGTGACCTCACCAACTGATAAAAGACATTCTTTAGACAATGGTACATATTCTGTGCTTCCCACATACCCAGCCCCACTACCACCCCAGGGGATCCACTGATGAATAGGTAATCACATAATGATATTACTTAAACTGTTAAGTCTACATGACCCCTATTGATCCATATCATATAGACTTTACGTTTCCAGGGAAAACCAATAGTAGTGATAGATTTGCACACTTCACTATTTCAAATTAACATTTGCAAAAAACAAATTTAGGAATTTATTCTGTGGTTTGAAAATATAGCGAAAGTAACTGCCACACTATACGTGGACTACGCCCTGGACTTAGTCTAACTAATATCATTTCAGAGGGTATAGGGAATTGAGCTGAGCTCAGTACGTTTTCAGTTTTGTCAAAAGGGCAGATCTGCAAGAAATGACATTTCCGCAGTCACTTACTTCATTCCTTGATGCTAAACATCAGCTGTCCACGCTCAGAGTGTAAACACTGTCTTTGCAACTGGACAGCTTGTCATTTTATTTGAATGTGAACTATCTGTCCTGATAGGTAATCAATCCAGTTTGGCTCTCAAGGGGTTTTTATAGAAATTAGTTGATTTTTTTAAAAACCCACATCAATAGAATCTGAAGTTAAAAAAAAAAAAAAACCATCATTTAATTCCCATCCATCATTTAGAAACAGTGCCCAAGTTGCGAATTATCCAGCTTCTATTTAAATAGCCTCCTCTGGTTTAGGTTAGCATTTAATTGTTAGCATGTCAGAACTTAAGAAAATTCAACTCTCTTAACTTCAGAATGTTAACTTCTCCTTTGCAGTGTTTTAAACATCGGCGTTTCTAATTCATCTTAATATTCTGACAAATACAAGAAGTTTCTACTTAGTTGTAGTTTAACTCCTTTACGTGATTTAATTTATTTTTTTCTTCACTGCATTGTGCCCTTAAGGGGACTGGAAGAGGACACAGTGAGCACACTTCACATTATAGTCCATCTTTCTAAAATACACAAGAATAATTTAGAAGAGGTCTGTTGGGCAAGGGGAGAAAAGTGATTATTGCAAATCAGCAGTCTTGTTATCAGGGTAAAAGTAAAAAGATTAAATCAATGTCAAAAACTGCTAGTTATTATTCTGAAATACAGTAAAACCTTAGATTGCAAGTAACGTGGTTTGTGAGTGTTCTGCAAAACGAGCAAACATTTCTAATACATTTAACGTGGTAAACGAGCAATGTCTTGCAATACGAGTAGTTTGTTTCCAGAACAAATTATGCTTGCACACCAAGGTATTACTGTACTTAAAAATCTTCAATAAAAGCACAGAGATATTTCCAATTTGAAAGGGAAGGCTAGTTTCAGGAATGAGATTTAAGAGTCAGCAAAGTTTTTCTAAGCATGAAAAAATATTTATGTTAGAATGTGATCTTTGCTTGTGTTCATTCAATAATGGTATAGATGTGTACATATCAATGCATAAAAAGAAAGAGAATTTGTTTTTCCTTTCAAAATATTGAAGTGCATTTAAAGTCTCCTTTTTTAGTACCCTCTATTTCTGTTCTTTTACATAAGGTTTAAATTAATGCAGTTTTTTTAAGGTGCATTCCTTGATATTATGTACTTCCACTTTATATGACTTTGTTCAGAGCCACACTATATAATCACACCATATAAATAATAAATAACCATATAATCATAAACCAATTTTTATGAACCAAATTGAGCTTAATATCATGCTAGGTATATTATAACTCAAAGGATATAGACTTTGACACAGCCCTCCAAGAACTTACAGAGAAAAAAAAAAAAACTCAATGCATTAGATTTTCAAACAGGAGAGAAACTTAAAACCAGTTCAGCAAAGGTCAGCGAGGTATTCCCATCATTTACAGGTCAAGAGGGGGTGTAATTAGAGGGAAGAGATAAGGCTGAGTATGTAATTTGGATGGAGATGAGAGAGTAGATAGGAAACTCTTATGTAGGTAGTAATTGTGTTAGAGCAAATTTTTCCATTCAAGTGGGATATTTTTATTCCTTTTATTTAGTGGGGTTTTATGTAGCACATGCTGTAAGCACGATGCAAAAGGTACTGAGGGGTGAGGGCAAGAATCTATCAGATTCACTTCTTACGCACTATGTACTTTTAATCTAATAGGAAAGATGATAACACACCAAACAGTCACGTAAAGCTTTAGTGTTGAAACATTGTGCATCTAATAACAGTACAAAGAAATATGCAGGTAAATATCCTAAATGTAAAAATAAGAAATATAGAAAATGAGAACAATATTTGTTTCATTACGATTTGCTGAGACCAAGAAAGGGCCCTTGGAGAGGTAGGACTTCCCAGATAAGGAAGAACTATATGATCAAAGTCAAAGGAGGAAGAGTTTTCCAAGTCAAAGAACAACATACTCTCACCCCAGCAACATTTTAATAAAAGTTTTCAAGTGCAAACTTGATATTGGTTACTGGATATTTGTTTCAGAAAGAGGAGGCTTGGTCTTGGGCACTGTGGTGTGGTTCCTACTTTTGAGAGAATGTGAATGAATCTGTGACCATGAACTTGAATTCCTGGGGACCAGTCCCCTCCCCCTGCCTTGTGTAGGTAAGAGCCAAGAGGTTTGGGAACTACTGACTGTAATTAGTCCCAGGGTAAACCTCAGTGATCCATCCCAGAAACAAAGAGTAATTCAGGAACTAGAACACAGCTCAGGATATTTTTTTTAAGGACTTGACAGAACAGCCCTTTTTTTTCTTCATGACTTAATGTTTGAATTTATACACAAATTTGCCAATATTAGAGAAGCAAGTTTGAGAACAAGGAATAAATATAGGTGAGGGAAAAGCCAAGAGAATCATGAAGAAATGCAGCCATGGTTAAACTTTGCCTGACATCCATCCTAACTTTGACCTTTTCAATGATATGACTCAATAAACCTCTTTTATTATTTATGAATTATATCTTCTACTACTTGCAACTGAAATTATCATAATATTTCTCTGTTAAAGGCTCTTAGGATTCCAATTTATTAGCAAAACAGTTATACAATTACAAATACTAATGAATAATTTTAAATTTCTCATCAAAATATTTTAAAAGATAATTGAAAATATTACAACTCTCAAAAACATTGATAATAAAATTTATGAGCCACCTGGTGCTAGAATGAAGAAGGAATTGTAACTAACTAGAATGTTACTGGAGTTGGTTAGATGAAAGAAGTCATCCATGTACCTGAATGAAAGATAGGCATAAGTTTGACCCTGCTTTACGATGTGTCCCTAGTGAAGAGGTATATGAGGTTTACCCACAAGTCGGACTACTCAGAGGATAAGGTGCCAGCCTATGTAAGGCTTTCACCACAATGCCTAACACAGAGCACGCGCTAATGAATGTTACTGTAATTATTGCTGTTGTTACATTGTTGCTGGTGCTTGAGGAAGAGACACTAAGTTTACTACAACCTTTATATTTCTGCATTTATTCCTGGTTCTCAGAAAATAATAAAGAAGAAGTTGTCATAAGGGGGTGGATAGAAGGGGGAGACAAAGAAGGAAAGCAGAAAGGCAGTTCATGCAAATAAGTTAATAGAGGCACTGGAAGGACCACGTGCTGGCATCACATTTTCTTTTGTAGTCAGAGAAGAGGCAGAGCAGTATGGCAGAGCCTAGAGCATGGGAAGAGGAAACAGGATAGCTCAGCCCATACAATGTACATATAAACTTGCTCTCTACCGTTTGGATCTGAGAATGGATAACACCCAAATAAGCAGGGGTCAAGTTAAGAGAAATGCACTTTTTTGGGGGGTTTATTTTTGTTTGTTTTTTTGGTGAAAGCAAGCATTAATTGCACCTGTCAAGGATGAATATAAGGAATAAACAGGGTCTAAAAAATTACTACATAATAATTTTTGTGTTGCTAAAACGGAAATTTGTATATTTGACCATTTTTGATCTTAGAAATGATACGCTTGCATGACTCACACTTATAGAAAAGGCACAATGGGCTGGGATTTCAAAAGATATGATCCTTGAAAACTACATACTATAGAAACTAAAAGAGCATTTAAACAAAACTAGTGGTATCTCTACTAGATGGAAGAAAAGACCATTAAAAAGTGAGCAGATGACAAAAAGAATTTGACAGACCGAAGCCAAAGACCATAGGATATGATGCACAGGGAGAACATAGAGGTAAGGAACAACAGGAGATTTTTTTATAAAAATAAAATCATCAAAACCCATACTGGAAGGTTGGAAGGAGTAAAGTCCTGATAGGATGCTGTGGAAGATGGAGTCAGTGATGTGCAGGCAGAGTAACCCAAATGTCTCAGCTTGCCCAGGACTTGCCTAGGTTTAGCACTGAAAGCTCCTTGTCTCAGGAACCTGTCCATCCAGGGCAAACTGGGACAACTGGTCACCCAAATGGAGGGCAAACCGCAGCTCTCCTCAGTGTGGAGGGCAAGAAGAAAAAGAAATGAAAAATGGAGGAATAATGATCTAATCAACAACTTAAGAGCATTCTCAATAGGAAAACTGGCTGAAATGAAAACATAAGTAATCACAAAAAGCATTTTAAAATGTGCAGGTTTACGGGGAAAATAAGCAGGAAAATTGAAACAGTTCACCAAGTTCAGTGAAGAGAGACTGATACGTAAACATGGCCAGGCAAATTTCTGAATTTCAAAATAAACAAAAAAGTTTCAGCAGGAAAAGAAAAGCTTAGTGCATAAATTTTAGTGGGCTAGAAAGTAGAAAAAAATGAAGAATTGATTTCTTTTTAACTCTAAGTACTTTTAATATATGCTGAACCTTGAAGAAGTGAAAACAGATATAACTGAGAACTTTTTAAATTTAAATGAGAATGCATACAGTGATGTGTAAAATTTGAAAATATTTATATTATAAATAAATCTAGAGGAAGTAAAAATGTTGGCAAATGAAGGACCAATAATAAAAGTAAAATTGAGGAGTTATTAAAGATGCTTCTAAAACAGGGTTCTGATTAGTTATTTTACTGTTGAGTTTCATTAAACCATTATCGGAACAGTTATTTCCTACCCTATTTCCTACCCTACATCTTCTAAACCAAAAATATGTAAAGCTTTCCAATTAATATCATATTGCTAGCACAATACTGATATCCAAAGCTGACTAATACAAACCAGAATAGGCCAATCTCATGTAAGAATACAGATTTTAAAACCCTACAGAAGGTAACAGCTAACGGAAATTCAGTAACACAGTCAAGCGAAGTGTGGGGCATACGCCCAGCCCTCGAGTCACCCCCTTTTCAGAAATGGGATCCACAGGGGTTGAGTGCCAGCCTGCCACGTTTGTATGAGCTGATTCTGCTCTTTGACCATGGGTGATCGGATCAGGGTGAAGACTTGAAAGTCAGACTGGTGAGGCACAGTGACTTAGAATTTGGGGCTGAAAGTGATTCACAGGAGAGTTCTTAAAAGAAGCTCCTTCCTTTTCTCTAAGGTCCTTGAACTTTGGTTGCTTAACTATTCCTCGGTGTATGGGTCCTGGACTGGCCTGCAGATCCATTCCTTGCCCCTTCTCTGCTCTGTTCTGTGCTGCATCATGATGAGGCTGACCTCTATGGACTGTGTTTCCTAAGCTTCCATATCAGCCATTTTCCTTCTGGGTTCAGCCGATGGGAGGTACTACTGGTGGGAGAATGGAGGGGGGGTGCAATAAGAAACCAGGGTATCTATCTCCTCCTTCCTGTGTTCACTCCTCCTGCCTCAGGTGACATCTCTGGCAGTGGCGCTATCTCCTCCATCACTCCAGCCCTTATCAGGCAAGCCAACCATGCATGGTTCTAGCTTCTACTGTGTGAATAACTGTGGTCTCTGGATTCTGGGAATGCCACCCCCTCTCTTTGTTCTTCCAGACACTGGGGTAGTAATGGCTTCCTGTAGTTGCTATTATCTGGGTTATCTCAATATCCAATGTTTGGCTTCTTAGCTCTTCCATCACTGATACATTATTCATTGATATATTAATTTGGATTCTGTAAGCAATAGGTATTGATGGATACAGGACTTTTTAAACTTCTAGAGTAATAGGTCTTCAAAATGCCATAGGTTTTATGATATAAGTATTCCTGAAGTATTAACTGTAGATAATTCATCAGCCTATCTTTCTTCTACTTAAGTAGTAAGTGGCTTTGATTCAACATTCTTTTTCAATGTACTTCCAGTTGGCAAAGAGCCCTCAATTACAGGTAAGCATTCAGAACTAGCAGCTAATACCCAGCTCATCTCAACAACATTAGGGCCGGCCGAGTGGCACGGTGGTTAAGAGCTGGCTTGGGACGCCAGAGGGCCCCGGTTCGGATCCCATATATGAGGGCCAGTGACGCTGCCCTCTACAGCTAAGATGCTGAACAACAGCTCAACCTGGAGCTGGGCTGCTGTGAGTTGCCGGGACAGTGTAAGCTGCAGCCCCTGCTGCAGTGGGTTGCCATGGGCTACCGTGTGTAGCCAGCAGCCACAGTGAGTGGCCGTCCAGAAGCCGGCGACTGATCTGCCTCACCCAGGAAGAGCGCAATGATGGTGCCAACTTAGGCCAGTGAAGCAATGTCCTCCACAACTAGATTGAAGAACAAAAGGACAGCAACTTGTCTGTTCCCCTTCCCCTAATTCCCCAATAAAAATCTTAAAAAATAAATAAATAAAAAATAATGTGTGCAATACAAAGGTAATATTTTGAGTGAGATATTTATAAAATGCAAGAGTTAGAGTGGACATACTCGTAATGGGAAGTAGACAAGAGAAAAGGTGAGTAGGAAAGAAAGAGATTCCTAATTTTCTGAGCAATTTACATGAAATATTTGGGACCAATGTTATCAAACTTTTTTTTTTTTACATTTTCTGATACTTTTTTGATAGGGCCTACTATGATGTACTTTTTTTATGGATTTATACTCTTGAGCTTCTATCATAAACCCTATGCATTAAGTAGGCTATTCTGCTGACAGTAAGACTCCAACTTTAACTTAAAGAGATATAGTTGACACATCTGAGGTTTGCTCGGGGAATCAAAGTGATTTGGTCAGTATCCCATTAGGAAAACAGAAATGACTTTAGTTATTAGCAATGGGCAAAATGTAATCTCTAAAATGCCATTCTTCTTTTCTGGCTGATACATTTTCATAATTTCTTTGTATTCTTTATGACTGAGCTCAAATATTGGGTGTTTTCAGTAGCCATCCTTGGCCCTCTCTTTGTTTGGGAAAATTGTTCCTACCAAAATTACCAGAATATTTTAATACTACTTCTGCAATGAAATGACTACTACTACGTCTACTGTTGCTACTATAATACTAATAATAACAACAAATTCTCATCGAGAGCCTATTCTGACTAGGCAGTTTGTTCAGTGCCTCTCTTTTAATCCTCAACCCCCTATGTTAAACATCAATATTCCCATATTACAAATCAGGATATTTATTCTTAAGAAGATCTAAGTCTTTCTAACTCAAATCTATGATCTTTTCACTGTACCTTGCTGCTTCTCATACATATATCCATTCAGATATGTATCCTATGCATTTATTTATTCATTTATTCATTCATTTATTGCTTTATGTATCACTGGCTGCTTCTCCTGCCTCACTTCCTGTCACTCTCTCCTTGTTCTGCTCTAGTCAAACAAGACTAAAAGCTTATCCACGAATGAGTCAATTATGTTTCCATTTCAGAGCCTTTGTACAAGCTCTTCCCATCTTCTGGAATGCGCGCCCCGTAGGTGTCTGCACAGTTTGCTCCTACACTTTATTGAGGTCAAGTGTTCCTCCTCAGAGTTATTCTCTAAAATACTCCAGCATTCCCACCTCCTTCTACTCACTGTCGCCTTCCTCAGCCTTATTTTTCATCATGGCTCCTTTAACCTCCTGCTACTGTTGAAGACAGTCATTTCTCTAGAAAATATTGAGTGCATTCTATGTAACAGAAACGTTGCAAGATATTAGGGATAGAGCTGTGAAGGAAATACGCCCCTTCTCTCACTGAGCTTACACTCCTCACGGAAGACAATGCAGTGTGAGAAGTGTTTATAGAGCAGCGGTTCTCAACCTTCCTAATGCCGCGACCCCTTAATACAGTTCCTCATGTTGTGGTGACCCCCAACCATAAAATTATTTTCGTTGCTACTCTATAACTGTAATTTTGCTACTGTTAGGAATCGTAATGCAAGTATCTTTTTGTTTTCCAATGGTCTTAGGTGACCCCTGTGAAAGGGTCGTTCGACCACCAAAGGGATCGCGACCCACAGGTTGAGAACCGCTGGTTTAGAGTAAGGCCTCAGGACGACGTGGAAGACAGGAGGGACGCTCCTTCCATAAATGTTGAGAACTGTCAGAAAAGGAGACACATGCAAATAGTTTATGTGAAAGATGATCCTAAGAATCATTAATATGAAAGTGGAGAAGCGAGACAGGGAAGAAAAGAAAGCCAAAAAAGTATCATTGTTGAGCAAGTTATCACTGTGAACAAATAGAGCTTTATCCCCCCGAAAAACACCAGGAAGTGGTCAATACAACTCACAGTTATCCCACTAGAGGCAAGAAGGAGCTGGCATTGTGACACACCATTTTGGTTAGTGATTTGTTCAGGGCAGCTCCTAGGGGTGGGTGCGAAGGTTAACTCCTGGGCATTTCCACCCTGCTCCACTTGTGAGCTAAGTGGGCTCTGGCAGTAAAAGAAAGCCCTCAGGCAAACGTTGCAGGTGTTTGCAGTTCAAAGCCCTTGATCTGGTCATGCATGAAACTGGTGAGTGCCAGAGCATGTGGGGGGAGGGGCACCAACAATGTCTGCTACAGAGTCTGACAATTGAGGACATATATTACTGGTGTGACTGTAAATGGTACAATTGCTTTCGAACATGGTTGGGCATTATCTAGCACAGCTGAAGGTGTGCATACACATGACCCCACAATTCTATTCCATTTTCTATAACCAAGATAAGCTAGCTTATGTGAACCAGAAGAAACATTTTGAAAATAGCCATAATAGGAGTAATACTCCCAAACTGGAAGAAACTCAAAGGTCTACCAAAAGTAGAATGGAGAAATAAATTGTGATATATTGATAGAACAGACTGAGAATACATAAATCACACCTAGATGGAAGAGGATCAACCTGAGAAAGTAGAATAATTATCACTTTATAAAACATAGTACTGGAAAGGGAGAACATCTTGAAAGTCTTGAACCTGTAACCTAATTGTAACTCTAAAAGCAATATGTATGTAAAACAAGAACCAGTAGTCATGAAAACGTATCACTCTGAAGATAATGGAGGGTTTCTTACAAATGAGAAACAAAGCTGTCTAATCAAAAGTTACTGGAAACAATAAAGAGCAGGTTGGATATTGTGGAAAATCAATTAACTGAATTAGAACATAATCCTGAGATATTATCTCATAACATAAAGGAAAGGATAAAGAAATGGAAATCATGAAAAAAGAAGTAGAGGGGGAAAAATAAGTCATTTTGAATGAATGGCATATATAATGAATACTTAGTATTTTTAAGTTACTTAGTTACTTTTTCTAAAGTCAGGTAGTCCCATCAGATGGGTTATTTTCTCTACTGCAAAAAGGTTTCCATAAAGTAGCACACATCTTCAATCTAATCAAATAATGCAAAAGAAATATAAATACATTCCAAAATATTTGAATGAAGGGTATTTAAATTTTTTATGCCCACTCTTTGCTTTTGCTATGTTATTATGTTTATCAGTCCGCTCAGATGTTCACATACATATTTAATCCCACTGTAGACTCAAATTATGTTCAGAGAAAGAAGACTTTCCTGAATGGGGCATAAAAAGGTGTTTTGTTTTCACAAATACTCAGGGGAATCATGGTAGTATAAAAAGATTTAAAGTTAGTTTATAATTACTACAGATGCTATGAAATCACCATGCGTATGTTTTTGCATTCAGTCACCAGACAAACTCTGACGGTAGGACCTTTCATTTCCTAAAATCAAGAGAAATATTTTAAATGTCCACGAGAAACATCTGTTCCCCAGTAACAGTGCTTCATGTCTTTCAGAGACTTTGTACAGTCTTCAGAGCAAATCTCTTAACATGATTTGCAGTCAAAACCAGATACTGTGTTTTCCTTCCCTCTCTTAGACTCTGCTAAAATTCCACTACAGAAATAGCATCAGATGAGAGTAGACACAGATTATATATCAGCTAACTCAATGAACCTTATTTCACATATCCCTCAAAAGGTCCAGGACCATTTTCACAAATGTATTGAGGTATTATTGACAGATGATAAACTATAGATAGGACGTCTACAATTTGATGAATTTTAACATATCTACACAACTGTGAAGCCATCAACACAATCAATCAAGATATCAAGTATTTCCACCACTTCCCCAAATTTCTTCAAGCCTGGTTCAATCCATCCCCAATCTATCTACTACTGGAGAGTTTGTGCTTTGTGGACTTACATATGAATGGAATTATACAATACGTACTCTCTTTTGTCTGACTTCTTCACTCAGAATAATGATGTTGAGATTCATCCAGATTATTACACACATTGCTAATCACTGGCTTGTTCCTTTAATTGCTGAATAGTTTATCATTCTACATAAATACCTCAATTATCCTGTCTTAAAAAAAAAGGATTATCTATTGATGCTGTGGGCTAATAAAACGTTGTCTGTGAAAATTTAAATCTGTTGCCCTTTAATAAAGAGTTTTATATCCAGATATCGAGATAAAATTAAAATTTTAACATCACAGAGAATGCTTGGTATATAATTGGTACTCAGTAAATATTTGTCATATGAATAAATTTTATTTTCTATTTAGACAACATTCATATTGCAGCCACTAACATGGCATCTGTTAGTCCTTTCAGAAACCTGAACAGCCCCCACATTTACATGTCCAAACCACTTATCACTTTTATTAGCAAGACTTGGCTTTAATAGACAAAACCAATTTAGCCAGTGTCCAGCTACCATGGTTAATCTATTCACCATGAAATAAGGCACTATGGTTATCTACTGAAGTTACCTTTTTCTCAGTTTCATGAATAAATACTCTTCCTCTGCCATTTGTCTATAGGAATGTGTCAATTCAATTAAATTCTATTCACCATTTGAAAGAAACTGGAATCTACTGAGGACCACTGTATCAGGCACTTTACATGCATCGTATTTATTTAATTCTCACAAAATCCTGTAAGGTAAATATTATTCACTGTAAATATAAAACAGCTACAGACCAGAGTGGTTATACAACTTTCTCAGTTAATGGATGGAATCCATTCCCAGGTTTGAGTTTACAGTACCTTTCCCCAAAACTCTTGGAGTGAACGCTCTCGTACAGGTGGTCAGTGATGTGGGCACAACTTGAGAGTGAATAAGTGATTGGATTAACTTATAAAATGCCCATTTCTGAGAAACAGCTCAGGAATAGATGCCTTTGAAAATGTATTACTATTACTATTACTTAGTGTATTAGTTATCTTGCTTCATAACCCTGTTTTCACAAACTCAGCATCTAAAACAACACATATTTATTATCTTGGTTTCTGGTGGTCAGAAATCCATGGCTTACCTGGGTCTTTTGCATAACTGCAATCAAGGTGGCAGGTAGGGCTGCACTCTCATCTGAGGTTCAACTGGGTAAGTACCTGCTTCTAAACTCACACGGCTGTTGGCAGAATTCAGTTCCTTGTGGGCTGTCAGACTGAGGCCTCTGTTTCTTGCCGGCTATTGGACAGTGGCTGCCCTCAGTTCCTTGCTATATGACCTTCTCTAACATGACCGTTTACTTCATCAAGCAGCAAGGCAGAGAGTCAATAGAGAGAGTCTGATAACAAGTTGGAAGTTACCATCGAATGTAACATAATCATGTAACTGACAAACCATCCTCTGCTATATTCTATTGGTTAGGAGCAAATCACAGTTCCTGCCTGTACTCAAGGAGAGGGAATTACATATCGGCATAAAGACCAGGAAGTCGGGATGATTGTGGCCATTTTAAAATCTGTTTGCCACAGCCAGTATATGATGGATAGTCGCCAACCACCATATTTACCCTTCTAGTGTCTCAAAACGATAAAGAACACATTGCTCAAACCTGCCTGCCTTTATGAACCTTTCCAAAGCCAAGTGTGTCACTGATGGACCTCCTTTAAAAAGATCAGATCCTCACAGACAGTCCAACTGGAAGGCAAATGGATTCAGGGCTATGGGACTGACAACAACATCTCTCCTATTTCATTGATTTATATTTTGAGGTGCTTTGGGATACAGTGGCATTTCATTGATTCTCACTATAACCATGCACAGTAAACAAGGTGGTTATCATTCATCCCCATTGTGAAAGAAGAAAGCACAGAACCAGAGGGGATGAAGTTAACTTGCTCAAGGTCATACAGCTACTCAAGTCCCTGCCTGAGGATTGTCTTTGGTGGAAGAAAGCCTCCAGCTGAAAGTATCAACCCCTCCCCTGGGCAGCCTATGCCCAACAACTGGACCATACAAAGAGTACAAAAGCCTTGCTCTATGTCTGTAAAATACATTATTAGAAATGAAATTCCTAAATAAAACTGTAAGAACTCTTTCCTGTTAGTCAGATAGATGACTGGGAAGCTATATGTATTTTCCTACTTGAGGAAATTATCCATAGCAGTGGTTCTGAGCTTTCTTACTTGCTGGAGCTTGCTATCTTCTTTATGATGTTGTAAAAGTAAAATTAGGTGCAGGAAGTATTAATTAGCTAAGAATATTTTTCAAATTGGCAGGTTCCTGAAAGCTCAGATGGTAATACGCACAGGATTCTCTTCATCTCATGAGTGAGATATGCTGGGCTTTTTATTATTTTATTTATTCATTCATTTGGTCAGTTCCTTTCATAATTTCTAACCTCTTTAAAGTCAATACTGCCTCCAACATATACTATGTTGACGCCTTGGGCAAATGACTGTACTTCCTGGAACCTCAGTTTTCTCATCCATAAAATGAGAACATCTGTCTAATAGTTATTATGATGAGTTAATAGACATAAAGAATGTAACAGTTTCTAAATAGTGGGTTGTCGGAAAAGTCATGACGCATTTTTGCAACAAAACACATAGAAAAAATATGTCATGACCTTTCCGACAACCCAATATTATCGCACAAAAATGATTCCTTTGATTGTCCCCTTTTCCTTTGAATAAGCTTTTATTTACTGCCCAGTTACTTCTTAATTGATTCATCCCAATCTGTGTGAGATAATCGCACTTTATGCTGTCCTGGATAATTATTAGTAGCTCTTCCTTTCGCTCTCAAAAATACCCTGGTTTCAATGATAAATTATAGTCATTCCACTAATGGCCCACCCAGTGCTGAGGCACAAAGCCAGAGAACTTTCTGCAAAAGTGTTCCACACATAGATTATTTTGGCTCTTTAAGGTTGGGGTAGCTTTCAGGAAATCAAGACTCAAGCAGTGAAAAGGCATATTGTCTAATAAGTCAGTGGCCATTGGAAATTTCTCTCTGGCTTCTAAGAAAAAAAATGACAGAGTCAGATGGGAAGGATAGACATTTTGCAGAGGACATATGTTGGGAGAAGACATTACAAACTCTGAAAATACTTTCTTCTTAAACTTTGTCTTTTCTTATGCATGTAAATGACTGCTTCATGAATTATTATTACTAATGACTGGTTATCTCATACCTAGTAATGCTTTGACACCTTGAGAAGTTTCTAGCTTTGTGCTGTAGAAGGGAAAGCAAACAAGGATTGATAGGCTCTTATTCTGAATTATTTTGTAATATACTTCAAGTATTCTTGGTGTTACCATCCAATAAATTGATGAAATTACCAAAGGCTATTGAAATAAGATAGAAATGATTATACCTGGATTTACAACAAGTTTGCCTTCAAACTGGAGGCAACAAACAGAGTCATGATTCTTACAAGAAGAAAAACAATGTTTTAGGTCAACATTTAAAAGCTCACACATCAAAAATGGGCTAGGAGATCATTCATCCACTTTGTATTCTGTGAAAGACTACAAAGTCCCATGACATGAAAATCTATGAATTGATTCACTGTGTTGCCTGACTTATAGAGAGATACTGGAGAATAGAGCCTGAGTAAGCAGATGGGTTTCTTAAAATCGGAGAGCTTAGTTTTCCTTTTTCTTTTTTTTTTCCTTCTCTTTTCCTTTCCTTTCTATTCTAATCTCTTCTTTTCTTTCTTCCTTTCTTCCTTTTCTTTCTTTCTTTCTTTCTTTCCTTCTATCTTTCTTTTGTTTTCTCTTTCTTTCCTTTCTTTTCTACCGTATTTAAACTTCAGGTTAAGGAATAATAACTCAGTCCCCATCATGATCATAAAGAGGACCAGAGAAAGCAGCACATTTATCGATTTATGGCACAGCCTGAAATAAATCCCTCCACCAGAAAAAAACATCATCACCCTGAGTACTGTGAGCTTTCAAATGAGCTTCCAAGAGGGTCTTTAAAAATTTTCCTAACGAGAGGGACTCTAGACAAACAGCATTTTACTATTTTAAGGGGTGGTATGAAGGGCGAGCAGATGCCAGAGAGGCGAATCAGCTACAGTCAGTAGATTTCCCGTCATTCACTAACTAAAACTATTCCATCAAACACGTCAACCTTTTTCTCAGTTGTGATAAGAATAATAAAATGTATACAGGCCTGAGAAAAAGGAGAAAATAAAAGACTTAAAAATCTCCAAAGTGGTACTCTGGTGCTTTACAACGTGTGTTTTACAAGCAGAAGGGCTCTAAGCTACAAGGAAAAAAAAATATCCTTGATTTCAAGAGGAGGGTGGCATGTGGATACCAAACGGCTTCCAATTGGCGCATTTTAATTAGGTAAATCTTGCATACTGGAAAGAACATTTACTTCATGACTACTTGAATTCATAAATACAAGATGTCTAAGACACTTAGGGTATAATCAAAGAAACATGTATATTTATATGTAAATGTAATAGGACTGGGGCACTAGTTTAAGGACTTTATGTAGACTGATTTGTTTCATCCACATCCCTCAAAAGAGGTAGAATTATGATCCCACTTTGTAGATGAGCCAACTGCGACTCAAATAATTTAAAAAACTTGCCCTAAGTCATAAACCTACTAAGTGGCAGAGCAGGAATCTGAGCCAGGGTAGTCCAGTTTCACCACCACATTATACGCCGCCTGGACATCTGCGCCATGTGCAGTGAATAGCAGACAATTTGTTTTTGTGCAAATTGAGGAGAAAACGTCTAGTTGAGGAAATGCTTCCTTCTCCTCTTTTTGCTCTTCAGTGTGTAACACGGATTCCAGAAGGCTGACACCGAAACTGAATGTCTAGGGTGCTTGGCAGATGAGTGAATGAGGCATGTCTCCGTGTGTGAGGCAAAGAAGGCAACTGAGTATGAAATTTTAAATACTATTTTACAAGGGGGGAGACAGCCTTACATTTAATTTTGCTTCCCACGGAAGATCACAGAATGCTCACTATACAGATACAAAGAAAAAGGAAGCTTAAGAAAGTTTCTTTGAGTATAGACAATCCCTGTCTTGAAACAACCTGAAATATGCGATAAGTATCTTACCCCAAAAATAAATAAATAAATAAATAAATAAATAAATAAATAAATAAATAAACAACAACGACGGAACATTCAGTTATCTTAAACACACTGGTGGGTAGAATTGAAAAGGTGATACCCATTTGAGGCATTTAATTTTAACTAGATCAGAATAAACATCAGTTTGCGTATCCATTTTACTGGCTGCTTAACAAGGTCTATTTAATTTGTGTTCCCACTGTGCATTCACTTGAGTTTTGACCCAAATCACAGAATGGAACAGATGTTTAATCATCTTAGAAGTAAGATTCACACCAAGCTGGAGACTTTCAAAACACCCATTTTTCATGGCTACCATCTGCAACATAATACAATTAGTGCACTTGAAAAGACTCACATACTCACGAGCTTTAATCAGCTCGGGCTGAGTTTCAAGGTCTTGGTGAAGCTTGAAGCCAGGCCCCTCTCGTCCAGTCCTAGGTCAGGTTACAAAAGTTTCACAACACCCAGTTTCTATATTCCACCCACCCTGCCCACCAAAGCAACTGGGAAAAAGTACCAGGTCCTGAGAGGTGGAACTGGCACTCCCTCCCAGGTGCTGGGAGCCAGCTCTCCTAAACCATTCTTGTCACAAGAGTAAACAGAGGAGGAATTCTGTGACAAGGGTGAGATTTGCACAGCCCCCTTTAGGTCATTATATTGACAGTATCATTGTGGTCAGACAGAGAATGCAGACAGGTTCTCCAATCCACAACTTGCAACTAAACCAAATACTCATTTTTGTGAAGACAATAGCAAATTCAATTAGAAACTCGAAGCGCTCCATGGATCAATCGGGTCATATACAATTAGCTCTAATTGGTACCTCTCCAGAGAGGTACATTCTTTACCTGAAGTCAAGGGATACTCAGAGAGGTGTAAAATTCTTTCTTGACTTTGAAAAACATCAAAGCCCTTCCTTCTAATCTATGCCTTATACCCAGCCCTGAGCAGTGGCTAAAGCTCCAATTCCAATAAAGAAGAACCAAGGATTTGAAAGAAAGAAATCCCATCTACATTTTCTAAAAGAGCAAATGAAGACATTGAACAAGAAATGCACAGGCACTTAACTTGTAGAGTAGCATTCCTAACTGCTAATGTCCCCCCAAAACACTAAACTCGCACCCCAGACTACAAAGATGATTTTGCAGGCATTTTAAGGAAGAGTCTGGATAAACAAATACAATATTTGAAACTTCCTCTTTCAGAAAGTTACTTTCTCAAGATAATTAACTAAAAGCAAATTAATGATAACATCTAGTGTCTTGCAGCTTGGAACGAAAATGTGGCTTTATGGGTCCTTTTGGATAATCAGACATATAATTTAGGCTCTAAGAAATAATAGGAAAAATAATAATAAGAACAACAACAACTTACAATGATAATAACTAGACTTGCGATCATTTTGCAAAAATAAGGAAGACTAGGAGATGACGAGACAATTTTTTAAAGATTCTATATACAACTGAAAAAGACTAACGTGGTCACCTAAAGTCCTTTCAGTAGCAGAATGTGCAGTGAAGCAATTGCTGTACTGCCTGGGACTCAGATCTAGGTTCTAGTCCCAGGTAGGTGGCTGGGCAGAACATGAACAGTTATTAATTACACTGAGACCTGGCATTTGCATCTGTAAATGAAGACGCTGGGATAGAGCGCTCTCCAATGGCCTCTCCAGTTCCGAGGACTGAGGTCAGGGTATTACAAAGCACGATAGGAAGCTTGCACACAGCCAAGTTTTCTGCAGCACCTCTTCCTTGTGATGCCAGAAACAAAATACGAAATTGAATGTTTCTATTTTTATGCTAAAATGGAAACAGAGGTGGGAAGGATGAAGGAATCCATCATGCAAAAGAAACAGTTTTTGTTTTAAATTTCAAACCCAATAGAAATTCTAGCTCTCCAAGGATATTACGAGGCTGTAATCTTAGCCCTCTACTTACCTGACCTTTAGCAGCAGGGAGTAGGCAGCAGCAAATTGGGGTTGGAAGTCTACTTCCTAAATCAGTCTCATTCCCTCCAACTCCTGCCCTTTTTGTGAATTATTACACCACCTGGCACCAGGAATATTATTGACTCTGGAGCAGGGAGCTTAATTTTGCAATAAATTTTACAGATTGCTAACTGAAAAACAAGAACAAAAATGAACTAGTAGGTAGTTGAAACCGCTGACTCTCACTGCTCCTTCCTGTCCCTGGGTAATTTATGGCAGTAGAGCTGGGCTCCCACACTGTGGCTGCCACTTTGGCTTGGCTGCTCAACTCACCGCGCGTGGGGCAGCAGGCCAAGGAAGGAAGCCATGCTCCCTTGTCTGTGGACTTCAAACCACACTGTGCATGCTGGAATTCCCACAGCCACCCCTACGGTCTTAGCTCCGGAGATCTCAGAGGTAAATGGAAGTGAGAAAGTTGAGGCATAGTGATGATGTCTGGCAGGAAGAGGAAAGAGAAAAAATGCTTTACAATAGATTGGAATTTTCATTCCATTTCTTCTATGCTTTTCAGTTCAGCATATATGTATTTATGGACCACTCACTATATTAAGTATTCAGTTAATGTGCTAGCATAAAAAGATGTATAAGACATGATTTCTAATCATTCTAGGTACTGCTGCTGTGCAACAAATCACGCCAAAACTCAGTGCTTTGTAATTCAGCTGTTGGGGCAGCTAGGGGCTAGGTGGTGAGGAGGGTCTACCTTCCTATAGCAGGTTAGCTTGGCCTTGTCCCCCTATGGCAGGAATCTGAGAAAGTGAAAATGCACAAGCACTTTTCAGGCCTCTGCTTACATCAAGTTTCTAAAAGAGAAGGCATTTTCACAACCTACTCTATCTCCCCACTCCACCACCCCTAGAACCAGTGGCCCCCATTCCAAAGACAAATAGATTGTGTCTTCCTAAAGCTGCACAGACACCAAAGGACGCAGACAGAACACTACAAGCTGCCAAGTGGGAAGGGGAGTCCCGCTAAGTGTTTTCCTTAATATGTAAATGAGTGCCTGCACCACTCCTGGAAGAGAAGAGAGCCCTTTCTGTGATATTCTAAACTACCAGGTACACAGCAGCAATGAGCAGGAGCCTAGGTCATGCCAAGAAAGAGTCAAGCCATCAAAAAGCACCAGTTCCTTCAACATGCCCAAATGTGATCAGAGGTGCCTCCTTCCTGGGCTCTTCTTGATGACCCCTGGGGAGGTGGACTCCAACAAGGGTTTGTTACAGTGACCTTCTAAAATGGTTACATTTACAGAGCATGGGTCAGCAACATTTTTCTATGAAGAGTCAAACAGTAAATATTCTAGGCTTTTCCAGCCATAGGGCCTCAGTCACAATTACTCAACTTTGCCATTGCAACAGGAAAGCAGTCACAGCCACCATATAAAGAAATGAATGTGTCTGTGTTCCAATTAAACTTTATCTACAAAAGCAAAGAATGGGCTCAGCATGGCCATAATTTGCTATAGATGCCAACAGTTGCTTTTGAACATCAAGTATTATCTGGAATTTGGTAGAATCTTTTCCTATTAAGTCAGACATTATCTACAAAAGTTTAACTTCCTAATATTTTTATTGAGAATTCCAGATATCATAATAGTTTCCCAAAGCATCATGGCCTCTCTCTAATGGTGCTTATCACCTTATGTTATAGTTATTGGCCTTTTTCGTGTGTCTCTCTTACCAGACTATTTCATATTTACCCATTGACTGTATTGCTTCAGATCTTAGGACTATGTCTTATATGGGGGTTGTTGTTTAATAAGATTTTGTTGAAAGAATGAACAATATCACAATTAATAAAGTCAATGCACATGCAACAGCTGCTAACTAATAAAACTGCTCACCCATAGTTTTACTAATCCCAACAACTGAATTAAATTGTATGTGCACTTGTAGGAATGATTCGTACACGACTGAATTCATAATGCAGGTTTATTTTGCATCCTGCCATTTGGAATTTTCCAAATGCCACAATTCTGGCTAAGAGAAAATCAAGTTTCAAATGAAAAGGGATCCTCCCAAGCTGTCTTGTCTTCTACATGTCCAGCTGCTTTCTTCATTATCTGCTCTTAGAACGGGGGAATAATCAAGCTGAACAAAGTGTGGGGAGAGAACACGCTCTCTGGCCTCCAGGTGGACGAGCCCATGGAGTGATCTGGATAGCTCCCTTCCTCTCTCTGAGGCTGCTGGGATGGAAGTCGTTCGGTAGGCAGACCACCCATAGGACACTTGATTCAGGTCTTAGCTGCTTAGCCGTTCCATCTAGAGATTTCCTCCACCTACCCACTCCAAAGGAAACAGGCATCTGAAACACTATCCTAGCCCACCGCTTCCCAAAAGGTCAATGTGGATATGAAGCTCCAAGGGATCATGCTAAAATGAAGATTCAGATCCATTAGTTCTGAACTGGGGCCTGAGACCCTGTATTTCTAACAAGTCCCCAAGTGACGCTGCGGCTGCTGGTCTGTGGACCGCACTTTAAGCAGCAATGTTCTATAGAACAATGACAACAATCAAACGATATTAGAGTGGAAACGAACATCTTTACAACCAATTGCTGAATTTCACAAAAAAAGGAATCTGAGTCTCAGGGATATCAGGGAGTTTACACAAGGTCACCCAGGAGTGAATGGCATAGCTGGTCTCAAGTATGGTGCACCCCAGGGGCCACTCACTAGATGCCCAAGAAGACTCTTCTTTGGACTTTTTGGACCCCTCTACTCACATGTAATGATGATGCTGTTGCTTCATCTATAACCCTCGGCTTTATATTTTATATTTTGCACACCCTCTTGTTTCCAACCACCAGTATTTTTGTATCTCTTTTGCTGGTAGGCATTTTCAAAGTCATGGAAGACCACTCTGCTCATTAGTTGCCCATTAATTGTAGTGCTCAGCAATCAACAGACTTGGAGAGCAGGGCTCAAGCAGTGATGGACAAAAGTTGGTAAACACATCAGCTTCCTTGCCCTCAGATGGAACAAGTCTGAGGCAGCATCTACAAGCTTTCCCAGATGTCCCGATGGGTTGCCCACAGTGGGTACCTGACCATTACTTTGCCCTGTATTCACTTTCTTTCCTATGTCACCTCCCCACTATATGTACGTGTGTGTATGTGTGTGTGTGTGTGTGTGTGTGTGTGAGTGTGTGTGAGTGCATCTCAATCAGATGATTAAACAGAGGCCCTGAGACCTGAAGAATGAAGAAATTTGTCAACTTGTCACATGGTTAAGCAGTCACATACAAAGTTCAGTGTTCTTTTATAGAGAGTGCCAAAGAAAATGTGTACACATTTTAAGAAAGGAAAACTATTAAAATTGTAATACTCAATATCACTAATGACAAAAGATGAACACAAGTCACGTTTGACTTCTGCAATTACAAGACATGCTCTAAGTGGTTGCCATCAGCATCCAGACACTTCTGATGATGGCCAACTACTGCTTGACCAACGATGACCAAAGTGTCCACTTGTATACATTTTTTGGCACCCCCGGTATATACATACATTGGAACCAGTGTTTGGGCAAAGATTTCCCAAGAAAGAAGTAAGAGTATATCCATATGACAAGATAGGTTAATGAGTAAAATCAGTACCCAGGAAGTCAAAGTAATTTATTGCATGTACCTTGCCCATAGGCGTTTGAAACCTCCTAATCTCTATGCCTCACTATCACCTTTTACCATATTATGTCCCTTATAAGAAACCCATGACAGATCATGCTCCTTGGTGACTGCTGGGTTACATGTTTAAAAGTCACTCATTTAAGAATAGAAAGCTTACTTTGGGTGATATACTGTTAGGGATGCTATCAGTCATCTCGGATTACACAGAAACAAAAGCTTTGCTCTTCCCAGAGCTGTGAGGCAAAGCCAATCATAGAATAGTTTGCTGAGGGTAACTTCATGCATTTCCCCCACCCATTCATGATTTGTAGGAGAGGACAAGTTCAAAACACCAAAATATAGAAAGAAAAATGCCCCCCTCTAAATCAGCGGTTCTCAACCTTCCTAATGCCATGACCCCTTAATACAATTCCTCATGTTGTGGTGACCCCCAACCATAAAATTATTTTCGTTGCTACTCTATAACTGTAATTTTGCCACTGTTAGGAATCGTAATGTAAATATATTTTTTTTCCGATGGTCTTAGGCGACCCCTGTGAAAGGGTTGTTTGACCCCCAAAGGGGTCACCACCCACAGGTTGAGCACCGCTGGGCTAAATCTTGTTACACAAGACTTCTACTGAGACAATCTGGGATAAACACAAGAGCCTTCCAAATGCAAATCCCACGTGACTTCAGGTCACACCAGAATAGCATAAATGTACTTAAGAGAGAAAGAAAATCCCAAAGATCTGTGATAAATTTATTTATCAAATTGTACACTTTGGTTTGAACATTTAAGAAGTGGTATTGGAGTTTGTTTTGTTTTGTTTTTCCCCCTCATATATAATCAATGACTTTTCCCTAAAGTCATTAAGGAGAACTAGGGTCCTATGAAATCTTGCCTCAGTTAAATTCCGGAAAACGTAAACAATTACTCGAAATTTTTTCACTAGTGGTATTTAAAAAGCACTGGCTGGTAATGTTTTTCCCAAGTCAATCGTCACTGGGGAAGATTTTGAAGCTCTAGTCTAGGGCTGGTCTGTCTTTATAAAGCAGCAGCCAGTCGCCACATCTGTCCATCTACATTTCAGCCACGCTGGCCACATTTCAAGTGCTCAATAGCCATATGTGGCCACAGGCTACCATCTAAGACAGTGCAGATTTAGAACATCTCCATCATCACAGGTTGTCTAGTGGACAGCCCTGCCCTGGGACAAGCATCCAAACAAATGGAGAGGGAGAGGCAGGGAACGGATTATCTTCTTTGCATCTACTCCAAGTGTACATGTTCTCTTTACTAAATAGGATTCTGGGCAGAAAAGGTCATAAATCTCTTTGGAGCCACAGGTGTGGGAGAAGGTAGGCTGTTAGCAAGAGGTTTTGACCCCATTACAGGACATGGGAGTCACTGCCTGCCACATCCTTAAAACAAATTGGTCTTCGGTACCTCATTCTGATTCAATGTAGAAATCCCTTTCGCTGCTCTGCACGTTGTAAATATTTATTATGGAAATAATGCCCACGATGTAATTGCTATTATCAGCATGACTACATTTCTGGTACAACCTAATATATCCTGCACACTTGCAGAATAAACAAACAGGTTTCAGAAATGAAATATTCATGTCTTCCCAGTGACCCATAGAAAGAACCTGCAAGTTTCCCCTGAATTTTCAAGATTTAAAAATGTTAGAATTTCACTGATTCATTACATTGATTAGTTTCCTAAGAGTACAATATTTTAATACCACTTGGTAGTATATCTGTGATCTGTGACATGGATCGGGTTTGGTCAAAATCAGAAACAAGCAGTAAATTATAACCATCATCTCACCTGCTTTCAAGCAACAGAAGGGAAATAAAAAATGTAAATAATAATGTGCACTTACAGAGTCTGGCATATGTCTCTTGTAAAATGTATATACATAACTGGGAATATTGTCCTATATTTTGGTTTTCAGTTCCTACTCAAGAGTTAAATATATTTATTTGCCCATCCACACTGATGATGTCCTTAAAATATTAATTGGAAAGGCAACAGCACCTTAGGAGGTTACCCTGGGATATTTGACAAGTCATGACAGTGTGTGTTGCATTCTGGTGAGGCTTTTGCATCCCTCCCCCAAGCAAGCACGCTAGCGGCAAGTTTTCAAAGGACTCAGAAATCTGGCCATCAGAGAGAAGAGAACCAACCAGAGAACCTGTAGTTGTGACCAGGGACTCAGTGACCTTTTGCTGCCAGGCACTTCTCACCCCAGTATCCAGCAAAGCTCTCGGGATCCCGGGCTTGTGCCGTAGCCATCAGCGACAGGAACTGCTCTAGGAGCAGGAGCCAGCTCACATCCATACTTAACCCAGACTTCCTCACGGTATCACATCATAAAACCATAGTGCATCTGGCACACATTTAGGGCCAAGTTGGCAGTATTTGATACCAAAAAGAAACCAAAGACTGAATTAGCATCCCACATGGTTGTTTTTGCAAGTCAGAGGTATTGCAGAGGCATATGGAGTGCAGCCCACAAGACGCCCACGAACCTTTCCTTAAATGAAAGCTGGGCTGCCTAGGCCAATGAACTCCTCGAAAAACACAAGCCAGCAAACAAACAAAAAGCACAAAACCAACTACAAACACCCTGACTTTGTTGCCTTAAATGTTCCTTACCCCAGGGAAGGTCTTGTTACCTGGACACTTTTTTTTTTTTCCTGGCTTATGTGGGACAAGTATCTGAACCTGTCTTTCAAATGAGAATCTAAATTTGGAGCGGGCTCTAACCCCTTCCTTAACCTGTAATTCTAAGTCACCCTTACCTCCAGCTTCCACAGAGAGCTGGGTCTCAGCTCTGCAAGACTGGAATGTCAAAGGGAATGCCTGTTTCAGAAAATATTGCTTTGCATCAGAATATAAATTCTTCATTTACAGGTGGGATTTGAGCCTACATTCCTACTCCAGAGCATCACCTTTTAGAAATCCAAAATGCAATGGTTGGAAAGTTGTTTTGGGAGCATGAATCAGAAAAGAGCTGGAGGAACAGGTACAAAGAGCTTTGAGGAATGCTTACTTAATGCAGACCATGACACAGCTATGCTGTAGTAACTAAAGCTCCTACAGATAGTTATGCTTTTTCCTAAATTGAATTCTGTTGGCACAGTCTTCTCCTAAAATGGAATATTACAATCAGAACTTTCCTGGAAAAGCAGAGAAACATGTGAGACATACGGGCTTCTTTCAAAATATACAAGGAAATCCTCACAATATCAGAAGAACATAGGGATGAATTTTAATAACTTTGGAGTAGGAAAAGTCTTTCTAAGTCAGACAAAGAATACAGAAGCCATAAAGAAAAAAATATGTGTCTGATAAATAAAAATAGTTTAAAAACTTTATTAAATTAAAAAATTAAATTCACACTGCAAAAAAAAATCCTATATGTAAGCTGTGACAGTCACAAAATTACTTTTGCTGTGTTGACATTTTCCTCATGCTCTTCACCCTCATTCCATACTTGCAGAACACACGACAAATAGCTAATTTCTTGAACTTACAACAGTGTACCCACAAATGAATGGGAATGAGTCAAACAATGAATTTAAAAAGCAACGTTTTTAGAAAATATATATATAAAGCAAATAAAGCTATGAGATAATGCTCAAAACCACTTATTTTTAAAAAGTCTCAAAAATTGAAATAAAAACTAAATTTTTTACCCATAAAAATTAGCAAAAAATTAAAACTCCTGAGTTACAACAGTGTTGAGGCAGCATCACGCATTGCTGGGGTCCATGTAAACGGTATCACATTTTTGGAGGGAAATGTGCCAAAATTGAGATTAAAACGTTCTCTGCAACCTAGAAATTCTCTCACTAAGAATCTATCAAATAGATAAAGTCACAAAAGTATCCCAAGAAATGTGTGTGTGTGTATATGTATATACTGGGGGTACCAAAACAATGTATATTTTTAGAGATGTTATCTATGTATTACTTTTTGAAGTTGAATTGAATTACGGTAGCAATGTGTAATTGCAGAAGCCAATCATGACTTGTATTTATCTTTTAGTATTGGTATATATTAAGTATTACAATTTTAATACAGTTTTTTTCTTTCTTAAAATGTGTATACATTTTTTGGCACCCTCTGTATGTATGTATGTATGTATGTATGTGTGTGTGTGAATATATATATACACTTTAGCATTATATATATATATATATATATATTCACTTTAGCATTGTATATAATCAGGAAAAAATTATAGGCAAACTGAATGTCCATTAACTACCACTGACTAGATACAATTCTATATATCTATTGTGTAAGAGACAACTTACATAATATATTAAAAATATCAGATCACTATGTTGTATACTTGAAACTAATGTAATATTGTATGTCAAATACAATTCAATTAAAAACAATAAAGAGTACCACATCACTGGTCCAAAGAAAAAGCTACATCTATATCCTGAGATACTAGGACAAACCACCAGAAAAATCAGTTTCATATGGTTCAAGCTAGCAGAAAAGGTGCCCTAGATATATTACTGGATTGAGAGGGGCGGGGGGAGTACATTATATTTATATATATATATATATTAAAAAAAACATAAAGTACTGACAGAATAAGGGATCATTTGTATATTTTTAAAGGGCATGCATATGTGTACGTGTCTATATCCTCTTCTCCTAGAAGTATACAAGAAATAGTTAATAATGACTATGGGTTATGGGATGCAGGGAGTGGATATAATTGCTATTTTTCATTTTGTGCCTTTCTGTATAGTTTAATTTTTTAAAAATATTTGGGTGTAATACTTTTACTGAAAAAAATAACAAAAATAAAATTCCCCTGGCAACCTTGCTGAAATGCTATTCAGTGAGAAAGAATTAAACCAGCCTCCAGCATGAAAGAGCTGTCTTCTGATGAATGGCAGGACCACAAAAGAAGCTCATTACCATCTCCTTCAAACCCAATGAAAGGGGTAAATTTGGTCCTTGAGCATAAATAGTAATTATCCATGCATTTGCCTTGCAACTTCTTTATAAAGATTTCAAGAGAATGAATTACAGTGGATTGAGTTTCATGTAGCAGTGTTTGCCCAATGCAGGTGAGATTCTGAGCCATCTTTGATCCAGGTGGCATAGATACACAAAAACCACAACAGCCAGAGTTCATAGCTCATGAATTCCGAAACCTGCCAAAATAAGGAATTTACCAAGAAAGGTAAAATTTCTAGGTGGTAAAAATTCCCTTCCTTTTCCACATATGGCTCAGGAGAATAATGCCTTGTCTGGTAAAAGAGATGCCATGAAAAAAAAATGCTTTTACTGGTCTTCTGATTTTTAAACTTTAAGATCATGTTATTATACTCCTCTTCCTCATTAAATCTTCCCTGTAGCTCTTGTGCTGAAATATTTAAATGGAAATATCTTAGAATCCAGAAAAATGTTATCATAATTATATTACTTAAAGAGTAAAAACTGGTGATGAGAAGAGAAATTGATATACTCTGAAGAGAAATTTATGTACTTACATAGGTTAATATCCTAATGGGGATCAGAGATGAAAAATGGCAAAACCCAAAGCAATAGATTTTCAGAATGTTTCTTTTCCTTTAAATACTAAATTACAATACTATTTTTAAAAGTGGTATCAATAATACTTACTTTGCATGGTTATTATGAAGGTTAGCGATATATCGTGTTCCTAGTAGAGACCTACCACGTTACAAGGCTCAGTAAATGGAAGCTAAGGAAAGATGCATTCAAGGTAGTTCATAGTTTACCTTCTGTTAGAAGTAAAACAGCCCATTATAAAATTATATGGGAAGATAATGATTTGGAAAAATGGATCAGAGTCAACTTAACAAAATAAGGATGAACGATTCCGTATATAGGGAGACCTTGGCCCATAAATATGGGTGTGATACTTAGGATCCCTGGTTAACAGTGATTTGATACATTTTAATAGTTCCTGAGCAATACTGGGTGCTATAGAAAAAATCTTCACAACTTTGAAAAAGTCCAAAATCCCCTAGAAGAGAGGACCTAAGAAGTTCCTAAGAACAAAAAAGGACCACAAGGATGAAAAAAAAACAAATTAAAAGATAAATTGGACTTCACCTGAACTGAAAACTGCTACTCATCAAAAGACACAATTGAGAAAATGAAAAGCCAAACCAAAGATTGCAAGAAAATATTCACAATGCATTTATCTGACAAAGGACTTGAGTTTTGCATTCGTTTTCTACCGATACTTTAACAAATTACCTCAAACTTAGTGACTTAAAGCAATACAAATTTATTATCTCACAGTTCTGTAGGTTGCAAGTCCAGGTGGGCTTTCTGGTTCCTCTGCTCTGGGTCTCACAAGGCCAAGATCAAGGTGTCAGCCATCCTGGGCTCTTACTAGAGGCTCTTGGGGAAAATCTGCTTCCAACTCATTCAGGTTGTTGGCAGCATTTTAGTTCCTTGAGACCTTTAAACTGAAGTCCTCATTTCCTTGCTGGATGTCGGCCAGGAGCCTCTTTCAGCTCCTTAAGGCTGCCTCTATTCTTTGTCACATTGTCTCCTCCATCTTTAAGCTAGCAATGGGATGTCAAATGCTCTCATGCATCAAATCTCTCTGACTCTTCCCTTGGCCTCCTCTCTTCTGCCTCCAGGCAGAGAAAGTTCTCTGCTTTTATGGGCTCATGTGATGACAATGGGCCCACCCAAATAATGTGATCTTCTCATTTTGAGGACCTTATTCTTCATTCTGTCTGCAAAATCCCTTTTGTAATATAATGAAACATATGCATAGAATCCAGGGATGAAGGCAATGGACACCTTTGGTGGGGAGCAATTTGCCTAGCATAGATTTATATCCAGAGTACATAAAACTCGCATGCTACTTAATAATAAGGCTAACGGCCCAGTTTTGGGTTTTTTGGGGGTTTTTTCCAAGGGCAAAAGACTTGAGTCTTTTGATGCAACACTCAAATAAGCACATGGAAACATCATCAACACCATTCCCCATTAGGGAAACACAAATTAAAACTACTCTGTAAAACTATTTGGTTGTCGGAAAAGTCATGGCGCAATTTTGCAACAAGAAACATAGAAAAAATGCATCATGACTTTTCCGAAAACCCAATAGTTCACCCCCCACTTCACACTCACGATAATGATGAAAATAAGGTTGGTGAGAATGTAAAACAACTGAAACTCTCATGCATTGCTGGTCAGAATGTAAAATAATACCATCACTGAAAAACTGGAGTTTCTTATAATGTTAAACTTAACACCTGTCGTATGATCCAGCAACTTCTCTCCTAGGTATTTGCCTAGGAGAAATGAAAGCATATGACTACAGAAAGACTTGGATTTACATTTTCATAGAGACTTTCTTTATCATAACCAAGACCTAGAAACAATCCAGATGTTGATCAAAAGTGAAGGAATAAACAAACTGTGATAAATCCATACAAGTCTATTTAGCCATAAAAAAGAACAAACTACTGATACATGCACTAATATCAATGAATCTCAAAAACACTACGCTTGTGAAATGAGCCAAACTGATCATATACTATGTTAGTCCATTTATATGAACTTCAGGAACAGAAAAAGACTGATCTTTGGTGATAGAAATCAGATCAGGGTTGCCACTGGAGGTGAGGTTTGGGAGTTGACTGGGAGGGGTCACAAGAGAACTCTCTGGTAATGCAAATACTCTAATCTTAACCTGGGCAATTGTTACATGTGTGTATACATTTGTCAAAGTGCGTCAAACATACAGTTAAGATCTGTGCCTTTTACTCTACGTAAAGTAGGCTTCAACAAAGACGATTTAAAGAAAAAGAATAGCAGAGAAGCAACAGCCAAGTTAGAGTAAGGTTAATACCAAGCTTGTTAATTGTCAAAAATTCTGTATCCATAATAATCTTTTGTTAGCTTGATTTGTCTGTTTCTCAGAGAATTGTGTAAAAATGTCCCTTTATGATTGTAGATCTGTCCACTTTTTCTTGTAGCTTCTGGTGAATATTTTTAAATCTCTTAGTTTTTCAACCTGTTTAATCATTTTGCTTTTAGTGTGTCTCATAAGATATTACTAGCTTGGTTGTTGTTTTCAAATTATTATTATATTTATATATTTGTTTTAAATATTCAAGTTAATAATTTTTATAGGAGAGTTGAATCTACTTGCATTTATTCTGGATCTTTAGTTCCTTCCTCTCTCAAAAAGGAGTACATAATTTAACCTACCACAAAATGATGGGAGGATATTAGATAATCCTTAACACAGTGTTTTCATGGAACATTGCACACAATAAACATTATTTCATTAGTCAGCTAACATCTATGATGTTTCTTTAAGTGTCGGGCCATGGGTATACAAGAATAACAAGATAGCTGAAGTTCTTCTGTCTTCATGGAAATTCTTTTCTAATGAGGAAAACTAAAAAGTGAGTTCACACACCTAAATAAAATAAATGCAAACATTACAAAGGAAAAAAAAGTCAGAATTGAGACACAGAAGCATAGGTGGGAAAATCCTCAGAAATGTTCTGGGAAGAATGAAAATTGAGAGTAGGGTCCCCATAAGAATAATTTATATATAAAAAAGTATGGATATATATATATATATATATATATATATATATATATATATATATATAAAAGCTAAGGTTGACATTAAAGTAAACTCCTAAAACTCTAAGGGCATTTGTAAAATTTTAGTCAAATACCTAAAGCGGTTATTCTTGTGCTGGGANACTTGAAACTAATGTAATATTGTATGTCAAATACAATTCAATTAAAAACAATAAAGAGTACCACATCACTGGTCCAAAGAAAAAGCTACATCTATATCCTGAGATACTAGGACAAACCACCAGAAAAATCAGTTTCATATGGTTCAAGCTAGCAGAAAAGGTGCCCTAGATATATTACTGGATTGAGAGGGGCGGGGGGAGTACATTATATTTATATATATATATATATTAAAAAAAACATAAAGTACTGACAGAATAAGGGATCATTTGTATATTTTTAAAGGGCATGCATATGTGTACGTGTCTATATCCTCTTCTCCTAGAAGTATACAAGAAATAGTTAATAATGACTATGGGTTATGGGATGCAGGGAGTGGATATAATTGCTATTTTTCATTTTGTGCCTTTCTGTATAGTTTAATTTTTTAAAAATATTTGGGTGTAATACTTTTACTGAAAAAAATAACAAAAATAAAATTCCCCTGGCAACCTTGCTGAAATGCTATTCAGTGAGAAAGAATTAAACCAGCCTCCAGCATGAAAGAGCTGTCTTCTGATGAATGGCAGGACCACAAAAGAAGCTCATTACCATCTCCTTCAAACCCAATGAAAGGGGTAAATTTGGTCCTTGAGCATAAATAGTAATTATCCATGCATTTGCCTTGCAACTTCTTTATAAAGATTTCAAGAGAATGAATTACAGTGGATTGAGTTTCATGTAGCAGTGTTTGCCCAATGCAGGTGAGATTCTGAGCCATCTTTGATCCAGGTGGCATAGATACACAAAAACCACAACAGCCAGAGTTCATAGCTCATGAATTCCGAAACCTGCCAAAATAAGGAATTTACCAAGAAAGGTAAAATTTCTAGGTGGTAAAAATTCCCTTCCTTTTCCACATATGGCTCAGGAGAATAATGCCTTGTCTGGTAAAAGAGATGCCATGAAAAAAAAATGCTTTTACTGGTCTTCTGATTTTTAAACTTTAAGATCATGTTATTATACTCCTCTTCCTCATTAAATCTTCCCTGTAGCTCTTGTGCTGAAATATTTAAATGGAAATATCTTAGAATCCAGAAAAATGTTATCATAATTATATTACTTAAAGAGTAAAAACTGGTGATGAGAAGAGAAATTGATATACTCTGAAGAGAAATTTATGTACTTACATAGGTTAATATCCTAATGGGGATCAGAGATGAAAAATGGCAAAACCCAAAGCAATAGATTTTCAGAATGTTTCTTTTCCTTTAAATACTAAATTACAATACTATTTTTAAAAGTGGTATCAATAATACTTACTTTGCATGGTTATTATGAAGGTTAGCGATATATCGTGTTCCTAGTAGAGACCTACCACGTTACAAGGCTCAGTAAATGGAAGCTAAGGAAAGATGCATTCAAGGTAGTTCATAGTTTACCTTCTGTTAGAAGTAAAACAGCCCATTATAAAATTATATGGGAAGATAATGATTTGGAAAAATGGATCAGAGTCAACTTAACAAAATAAGGATGAACGATTCCGTATATAGGGAGACCTTGGCCCATAAATATGGGTGTGATACTTAGGATCCCTGGTTAACAGTGATTTGATACATTTTAATAGTTCCTGAGCAATACTGGGTGCTATAGAAAAAATCTTCACAACTTTGAAAAAGTCCAAAATCCCCTAGAAGAGAGGACCTAAGAAGTTCCTAAGAACAAAAAAGGACCACAAGGATGAAAAAAAAACAAATTAAAAGATAAATTGGACTTCACCTGAACTGAAAACTGCTACTCATCAAAAGACACAATTGAGAAAATGAAAAGCCAAACCAAAGATTGCAAGAAAATATTCACAATGCATTTATCTGACAAAGGACTTGAGTTTTGCATTCGTTTTCTACCGATACTTTAACAAATTACCTCAAACTTAGTGACTTAAAGCAATACAAATTTATTATCTCACAGTTCTGTAGGTTGCAAGTCCAGGTGGGCTTTCTGGTTCCTCTGCTCTGGGTCTCACAAGGCCAAGATCAAGGTGTCAGCCATCCTGGGCTCTTACTAGAGGCTCTTGGGGAAAATCTGCTTCCAACTCATTCAGGTTGTTGGCAGCATTTTAGTTCCTTGAGACCTTTAAACTGAAGTCCTCATTTCCTTGCTGGATGTCGGCCAGGAGCCTCTTTCAGCTCCTTAAGGCTGCCTCTATTCTTTGTCACATTGTCTCCTCCATCTTTAAGCTAGCAATGGGATGTCAAATGCTCTCATGCATCAAATCTCTCTGACTCTTCCCTTGGCCTCCTCTCTTCTGCCTCCAGGCAGAGAAAGTTCTCTGCTTTTATGGGCTCATGTGATGACAATGGGCCCACCCAAATAATGTGATCTTCTCATTTTGAGGACCTTATTCTTCATTCTGTCTGCAAAATCCCTTTTGTAATATAATGAAACATATGCATAGAATCCAGGGATGAAGGCAATGGACACCTTTGGTGGGGAGCAATTTGCCTAGCATAGATTTATATCCAGAGTACATAAAACTCGCATGCTACTTAATAATAAGGCTAACGGCCCAGTTTTGGGTTTTTTGGGGGTTTTTTCCAAGGGCAAAAGACTTGAGTCTTTTGATGCAACACTCAAATAAGCACATGGAAACATCATCAACACCATTCCCCATTAGGGAAACACAAATTAAAACTACTCTGTAAAACTATTTGGTTGTCGGAAAAGTCATGGCGCAATTTTGCAACAAGAAACATAGAAAAAATGCATCATGACTTTTCCGAAAACCCAATAGTTCACCCCCCACTTCACACTCACGATAATGATGAAAATAAGGTTGGTGAGAATGTAAAACAACTGAAACTCTCATGCATTGCTGGTCAGAATGTAAAATAATACCATCACTGAAAAACTGGAGTTTCTTATAATGTTAAACTTAACACCTGTCGTATGATCCAGCAACTTCTCTCCTAGGTATTTGCCTAGGAGAAATGAAAGCATATGACTACAGAAAGACTTGGATTTACATTTTCATAGAGACTTTCTTTATCATAACCAAGACCTAGAAACAATCCAGATGTTGATCAAAAGTGAAGGAATAAACAAACTGTGATAAATCCATACAAGTCTATTTAGCCATAAAAAAGAACAAACTACTGATACATGCACTAATATCAATGAATCTCAAAAACACTACGCTTGTGAAATGAGCCAAACTGATCATATACTATGTTAGTCCATTTATATGAACTTCAGGAACAGAAAAAGACTGATCTTTGGTGATAGAAATCAGATCAGGGTTGCCACTGGAGGTGAGGTTTGGGAGTTGACTGGGAGGGGTCACAAGAGAACTCTCTGGTAATGCAAATACTCTAATCTTAACCTGGGCAATTGTTACATGTGTGTATACATTTGTCAAAGTGCGTCAAACATACAGTTAAGATCTGTGCCTTTTACTCTACGTAAAGTAGGCTTCAACAAAGACGATTTAAAGAAAAAGAATAGCAGAGAAGCAACAGCCAAGTTAGAGTAAGGTTAATACCAAGCTTGTTAATTGTCAAAAATTCTGTATCCATAATAATCTTTTGTTAGCTTGATTTGTCTGTTTCTCAGAGAATTGTGTAAAAATGTCCCTTTATGATTGTAGATCTGTCCACTTTTTCTTGTAGCTTCTGGTGAATATTTTTAAATCTCTTAGTTTTTCAACCTGTTTAATCATTTTGCTTTTAGTGTGTCTCATAAGATATTACTAGCTTGGTTGTTGTTTTCAAATTATTATTATATTTATATATTTGTTTTAAATATTCAAGTTAATAATTTTTATAGGAGAGTTGAATCTACTTGCATTTATTCTGGATCTTTAGTTCCTTCCTCTCTCAAAAAGGAGTACATAATTTAACCTACCACAAAATGATGGGAGGATATTAGATAATCCTTAACACAGTGTTTTCATGGAACATTGCACACAATAAACATTATTTCATTAGTCAGCTAACATCTATGATGTTTCTTTAAGTGTCGGGCCATGGGTATACAAGAATAACAAGATAGCTGAAGTTCTTCTGTCTTCATGGAAATTCTTTTCTAATGAGGAAAACTAAAAAGTGAGTTCACACACCTAAATAAAATAAATGCAAACATTACAAAGGAAAAAAAAGTCAGAATTGAGACACAGAAGCATAGGTGGGAAAATCCTCAGAAATGTTCTGGGAAGAATGAAAATTGAGAGTAGGGTCCCCATAAGAATAATTTATATATATAAAAGTATGTATATATATATATATATATATATATATATATATATATATATATATATATATATGAAAGCTAAGGTTGACATTAAAGTAAACTCCTAAAACTCTAAGGGCATTTGTAAAATTTTAGTCAAATACCTAAAGCGGTTATTCTTGTGCTGGGATTGAAGGTTGTCTGAGGATGGGGAGTTCAAAGTTAATTGGGTTTCCTGTTCTTATTATTATTGGCTCACAGGGAGACCTGGGAAGTATCATTTGACTTGGAGAAAGCTCCAAAAAGAACCTAGAGCTTCCTGTTTTCTAATTCCATGTAGATTCACCTGAGCTGTGCTGCTTCACGGCCAGTGATTACCTACAAACCAAGTGAACTACACCTCCATGCACTGGATTGAGACAAGAGGTGCACAGATGGGTCCCATGTTAGTTACCTTTCCCATATTAATGAGCTACCAATGAGTACTTCTATTTTGTTAATCCACCCTGTGAGATTAGAATTTGAAAAAGAAGGACATTTTAAAGATAATCTGCTTTGACCCTCTCATTTTACAGATGACGTGACTGAGATTCCGAGAGGCAAAGCAACTTGTCCACAGTCACACAGCAAAAAACTCAGAGCCTTTTAGTAATCTTTCTACTCAATTCATTGGCAAACAGAAGAAACAACATAAGATTTCCACAAACCTACCATTTAAGTAGTTTATGTAAACCCCCCCGAGACAGAACTTCTTAATATTTATAAATTGGTCAACATATGTCTGATAGCAATGACTGAGAATGAATAATAAATATAATCCTATTATCCAAGGCACGTTACATTCCTTAAAATGGTACTCAACAGGGCAAGTTTGTAAGTCATAATTTATTTTCCCATGAAACACTAGTGTAGTATGGGGTCTGATGTCAAATGCCAAATGCCAACAGCCATAAAAATGGCACTTATATGCTCTAAGTATAAAACATTCTAAAATGTACCCCAGTTGATTAAACGAGGCAATGCTGGTTTCCAGTATATGAAATTGCATATCACATAATAATTATAACATGTTATATAATTTTATTTCAATTATTTTATTACTTTGATTTTATTTACTCTTTCCTTTATATTATACTGTTCCAATTTTACTAAAATAAATTAGAAAGTAAAAAAGTAGCCTTCATCAAATGCATGATATTCAAGGTGGAGACTCTGGGGAGATTTCACAGAAGATTTTTTTAGGGAAAAACCTGGTCCTGCTCCATGAGTTGGAAGGCTTTGATCAAGGAATGTCTTTCTTGCTATTTCTGCTTATCTGGTTGTAAATAATTTGTGGTTAGTCACATTTGTAACCCTTATGCTTTCTGAAACTGCCATCTCATCAGCACTATGATGTTTTTTCCTTCTTTTAACAGGTTCACCTTAGAATTAAATTTTGATATTTTGTAAGGCATACCTCACTCTAAAATGTACTCTTTGCAAAGAACTTACTATCCTTTGACAGCCCATTATATTACTTCTTGGTATCAAAAAGCCCCAAGTATCATTGGTGATCAAATTCCAAGAATAACAAATATGTTTGATCATGCATCTCAACACACAAATTGTTTCTCATCTCATCTATAACATAGAAGAAGAAAACATGTATATGTATGTGTCCTCAAGATTCAGCAGGAGTGATAATGCACATGAAGATGCCAGCAAAAGGTTTTGCAAGCATACAGTGATTGATAAAACAAGTCTGTTAATTGATAAATGTCAATGTTAAAAGCTAAAGGTAATGGCATTTAATAAGAATTGTATGCATTTCTGAACATTTATTTACTTACTCTTTAAAAATTTAAGTTAGCATTTCTAATGTTGTCTCATAACAAACTTGTGTCTCTCATTTGAAATTTAATATAGCACATAAAATTTCTTTAAGAATCCTATGAGTTTCTAATTATTTATTTACTAGATCAAATAATCATATGTGTTTCTGAGACTTAAGCAAAGGTTTAAATGTTTTAGGATGTATTAAAATAGTTGAAAGTTGAAAAACAACCCAGAGAAGTCAAGGAAGAAATGCTTATGAAAAATTAGAGGAAAAAATCACATGACTCATTAGACTGAAATTAACCACTGATTACGATTAAAAAACAGAGCAAAAAAAAAAACTTTTGAAGAAAGACAAGAGTTGAAACTAAAAACAAGACTGCCCTAGGAATTGAACAATAAAGTACCAGAGATAAGTAATCAACAAGCCGTAGTGAATACGGAAGAGTGTAATGTGAGAAGTATGTTACAGTTTTTGAGTATTGCAAGGTAAGACAATTCAAAATGTAAACACACCAAATGCTGCCATGATGTACAGTTTTCATCTGACTAAGACCACTGAGTTTATAAAAGCAGCTGATGAGAACAAGATTGCTGAAGATAAGCCATAGAGAATGTAACTGAAAGTACAACCCACAAGGCACAGCCACCAGTGGACCTCAACCCCTGAATCCAGTCATGGCCATCTGTACCTTGGTTTCTCGAAATTATATCATTGTGCACATTAGGTGTCAAATACCAAAAGGGGGAAATTATATAGCATTGTAAACAAATAAATATATATTAAGAGTTAACCTTTTAGTAACAACTACTAACAAATAATAACAGTGAATCATAGCCATCATCACAGCACTGTTTATGTATTGGCCTTCTGCAATGACTATGATATGGAGCTAAATAGTAATAAGACAAATCATATAAGCTTCCATTATTAAATGTAAATATTTAAGGGCGTGCTGTTCTTCAAATTAGCACCTTGGAATTATATAAAATATAAAATTAGTAATAAATTATTATGGGTAGATAATTACATGTTCTATAATATTAAATAAAATATAGTTATTATTAATTCTATGATTAATTTTTCTCCCCCACTTATTCCAAATCTTTTGAGACATTATCTTTTATAATTATTAAAACAACTTTAACATATAGTTAATACCACCTTGCGAGTCTATAAAATCAACTAAATATAGTAGAAATCAATTATTGTTATCATTTTGTCATTAATTCTACCATATATTATATGCCTATCTTAAGCAAGATCCCACAGTAGGGACTTTGGAAACACAATACAACCCTGCACACAGTAATTTTTATCCATATATTACAGTTGAAAAAAACTGAGACAGAAAAATAAACAAACCCATGCAAAACCACACAGTTTATGGGTGATAGGACTAAAATTTTTCTCATTGTTTCATACAACCACTTAAACTTATGTCAGTGATACTGTCTCCGATTCAAATAGTTTTGGTATTGCCTGAACCAGCTGCAGAATAAAATTAGCCTTGTTACTGTCAAACTCTCCTTTGGCCCCTCTTTCTTCTTTCTCCCACATTCACTCTTTGCAACGGGTGCCATGGCGATCTATCATCCAGTCCACGCCTCCCTTGGTGTGAATGTGGCTCCAATGGCACAGACTGGGGGTGGAGAAGATCACTCTCTCTATTGCTCTGACCACAGGATTGATCTGGGAGTGGGTGTGCGACTTAAGTCAATCTAATCATAGTGCCTTCTGGAAATTCCCTGAACATTCTGGAAGAGTGACTCGGATGCTCTGGGTGACACAGGCTGTGGATGTGGTGCCATGAGAGCTCTTTCGGTACCACGAGTACAAAAACAACACACAGAAGAGGGCTGAAATGAGAGACTCACTGGAAAGAGGAGCTTGAACCCTGAGCAAACCAGGCTTGAAGCTTATGAACGTTCCAGATGTGAAAACCAATACAGCGCCATATTGTTAAAGCCAGCTGGGGTTGGGTCATCTCTTAATTATAATCAAAAGCATCCTAATATAACTCTCTTCTTGCTCTTTTGTGCAGCACCTCACCATTGTCTCCCTTCCTTCTTTGTTATAGAGATGAGCTCAAACCACATTCTGAGGGCCCTGACCAGAAAGATGTCCTACTAAAGCTGTGGTCCCAGGAAGGAGGGGCTGTGCAGTGTAACAGCCCGGCATGCATCATTCAAGCTGCAGGATGTCGTATGTTCTATAAGCAACGCTGATCGAAGCTCAAACAGAAAGTTCAGCTGCCAGGAGCCCAATAACTCCAAGTTAAGAATCACCAGCACTAGTTCATTTCTTTGAAGAGCTTTCCAAAACAAATCTTACTAACAGCAACCCTTCCTCCACCTTGCCCTACCCCCCAAATTCTCCTAATGGAAAGCAATGTTGAAGATTAAATCCAAGTCTTAAGACTCCGTAATTTCTCTGAAACCTGTTGACCAAAGATAGAAAAGGAAATTGAGGTCAAAATCTAGGTCAGGGCGGAACACTGCTCCCAGGCCCATATTCTAAAACCTGGGGCTTTCCACACGGACAGGTCAGTAGTCAAGAGTTAAAAAATAAAATCAAAGAGATTTCCTTCCAACATTTTAATACGTTGGAAAGAAAGCATTGCTAGAAACCCTATTGTTCCATTCCAGGCGTATCTATGGCAACCATTTTGAGCCGCTAACTTTACAGATAGTTATTTGTGTCACCAGCTGACGACGTTGTCCAGCCACTCCTTAATATTGTCTAGACACCTTTCCCTTGGATTTCCTTCAGAATGTTCCCTGGCACACTTGCCTTGTAAATTTCCACTCTCCCGACTTCGATTGTGGCACTTTCATTAGTTAAAGTACAGCTTTCCCAGCAAAAAGATCCGCATTGCACTTGATTCCGCTTTCTCTGACCATTTCCAACAGCCCAAGTGCTGTTATTACAGCATGCTACAACCTCACTTTAGTGTAGCCTAATTCATTATGGCCTTGATTCGTTCATTTTGTGAAAATGCCTTCTTGTGCCAACATACTGAATCTTCTGAGGCTCAAATGAGTGCACACAGACCCTACCAGAACCAGACTGGAAGCTTCTCAAGGGTAGAAGTGGTTTTGCCAATGGGTTGCCCAAGGAGGAGACGGGAAGGAAGGAGGAGAGAGCTTCTGGAATAATGATCCGTGCAGCCTCCTGGCAAGTTATTATGGGCCAGCTATGTTTTCTGCAAACTCTCAACTCCTGTCAGCTGGTCCTTTCTGCAAGGCCCTCTCTGTGCTCAGTTCTGATAACTATACTTTTCCTCTGCCCCTTCAGGCCCAGGATTAGTGTCACAGAGCCAGGGGCACTGCACAAATTCCACTTGCTCTGTATCCTGCCTGTTCCTCTGTAAATAGCTCTTGCATTAAACTCTCCTCAAAGTATCCCAACCTGAGTGTGTCACCTGTTTCCCTCTGGGGAGACGGCGACGGCTTTTCATGCAACATGACTACACGAAGGCAGTTCTGAATATCAGCGACTTGCATTCTGATTATAGATATCTGGGTAAAATATGCGTGTTTTAATGCTTAAAATAAATAAAGCAGTATGCAATTCAATGTGCCAGGGCATCTAACAGAAAACAGGACATTAGCAGTATCTACTGTCTTCATTGCTATTGCTTGATGGTCAGTGTGTGAATTGCATTGACCTGGACTCTGGGAGTGATGTGCTGAAGCCAGCTTGTGTCTACAGAGCTGATGGTGCACATCTCAGCCCACTCTAAGTTCAGAGATACTATGTCGGTAGCTTGAAATTGGCCACAGAGGAAGTATTTTACCCCACTAGAAACCAGCACATGCTACCAATCTTCTCTTTGGGAGAGCTGATAACCAGCACACCACTGTCTGTGTGTTTCATATGAAAGTTACCATATTGTCTGCTCCCTCACATGTAATATTTGTCTTAGTTTGAGTTCTCCCAAAAACACAGCCTGAGATAAGGACTTGGGTGTGAGTAGCTTATTTGAGAGGTGACCACATAGGAAATAGGAATGACCCCAGGAGAATAAAATCAGGAATGAGGGAAAGCCAGCTAAAAGGTGAATTCACTGTTGATGCTGTGGGCAGTGGACTCCATCTCACAAGGACCCTCTAAGGATGGCACAGAATGTGGCGGAAATCCAAGGTCTTCCAAGAGGGAAGGTGACATGGGGCACAAAAACTAACTCTTACACATCAGAATCTTCCTGGACCGGGGATAAAGTGAGCTTGATAAATGGACACTCTTATTCCTGGAATATGGAACTACAAGAGCGGGATCATTTCATTCCAACAGATGATCTGTGACTGTGACATGTGAAAGAACCTGCAGCACGGAATGTTCTGCTTCATTTGAACACCTTGTTCTCTGTCCTGCAAATGCATATGCTTGGAATTCCATAATATACCTGTTAGAGAAGAGAGGAAACCCACCTCCCAGGGCCTCAAATGAGAAAGGAAAAGTGGTAAGTGGATGTCACCAAGGTCAACCATCTGCTTATTAAAGAGAGAGTCAGGTTTCCTTGCCCCCGGGAAGCTGTAACCTGGCCATGTCCACAGATCTCTCCGGTGAATTAACTTCTGTTTTTCTTTAAGGGTGGGGGTGGGGGGTGGGGGGGGCAGGTCTCTACTTTTTGAAACAAGAGAAAGAAGCCTCCCCAACAGAAGGCTAAGGATCCCAAACCAATAGCGCCTGATTATAACCTGTATTACTTTAAGCATGAAATAAAAGGGGCTTTATGGGACAGGCAGGGAGCTGGGAAGATTTTTTAAAATTATTTTTATGCCTTACAATGCATAGTCTTCATCCCACTGCAACTGGGAGATTCAATTAATTCATTAGAGGATAGGTAAAAGAATTTATTCTTCCCTAATATTGGTAAGAATTCCTGATGAAGAGGGCTCTTGCTCACCTATCATCACCAATAATTTTAAAGAGCAAAAGGCACTTTGTAAAATGGTTGCAGGGACTCAACGCTTAGGGCCAAAGCCCTGAATTTTTCCTAGAGATGTGCTGGGGAGCTGTAGGGTTTGTGTGTGTTCATTTCTTCCAGTAAATAGCTTTGAATATTTACTGCATTCCAGGCATTGCCCTACTTTCTGGAGATAACAGCAATACCGTATTTGCAGGCGTATAAGACGACTGGGCGTATAAGACGACCCCCTAACATTTCCACTCAAAATACAGAGTTTGTTATATGGTCGGCTGTGTGCGATTTTGCGAGTGTGGTAAAATTGCATAACAGCAAAATCGCATAACAGCCGAGCATACACCCAGCAGCGCTGCTGATGCCTGAACGGTATGTGGAATGAAGTGGGCGGGCATCGGGAGGCCACTATGGCACGGGGCAAGCACTATGGGCAGTCTATCTGAAGTGTACCTGGCGTATAAGACGACCCCCCACTTGGAGGCATATTTTTCAGGGCCAAAAAATCGTCTTATACGCCGGCAAATACGGTAAATAAAATACATACATGAACTTATACCTTCATTTTTTATTTTCCTCAAGAGGAGAACCACACAACCCCGAATTGCTCTTAAAGCTGTTTCAGCATTTGTCTGGTGTTCTCAGGCACCTTCCGGCGTCACTTCTACCACAGAATCACAAGGTGCTTCTCTTTGCTGCTAACCTGTCTCTAGCCTGCTTTCCCCACTCCACCATTTCTGCAAACTTGCAGAAGGGCCCATTTACCTAAGGGATGACCTCTCTACCGTTTTTGTGGATTTATCATTAAGATGGGTCCATGCAATTTTCAGAAACGAATAAATGAGCGATTGAAAGCTTGCGCTGAAATCAGTAGAAAAGTAAGAAAAGAGTGACAGTCAAGGCAAACATCTTGGAAAATAGCTGACAGTGTTATGGACCAACATATTTTTCCATTTTACTTTTTAGAGTCTGAAAAATATTCTGAACAATATTACGCAATACAGAGACCAACAATAATAGTACAAATTAGCCCCCTTGGGGGAAGCCAGTTCTGTTTGGCTTTCTTGCTAGCTAGCGATCCAGTTTCCCTTCAGATTGAGAGTTCTGCTCTGAACCACAGCTCAGACGGGCTGCCTGACCTCAGCTGGCCCCCTTCCAAGAACAGCTGGATTGCAGACACTGAGGAGGGCCTTACCTCTACATGGATGGACTCTCCTTATAATTGCCTGGCATTGAGCACTGCCTCTGCCCAGAGGTTCCTAACACAAGACTCAAATCCAGCAGGTTGGATCCCTGGGCTACTAACAGACCACACTTCTCTGGACTTAGTTGCTATCCAAGTTATTTGGGGACCAGCTCTCTAGGGGACTTCTGTCCTGTGCTGGCCTCAATCTTATGCTTCGCTGAACACTCACTCCCTTTTTACATCGTGTCTTATTTAAGGAACTTCCTGCCCCCTTGACAAAGCTATTGTTGCCCAGATGATGGTTATGACTGAACTTGGAAATCATACTTGCTATACTCATTCCTGATGTGAAGCGTTGCTTCTAGGTGTCGGATGTAGGCCTGGGAACAGTGGTGCCTCTTTTCCTAATGCAATACGTTATTAGAAAATTAAACTAATCCTGGGCAGAGCTCTAGAGATTTTTGCATTCAAATTATGGCCCTGGGAGAAAGTAAATGCTTCAGAAAAGGTGAGACAGTGGCTATTCTTTGTGGATGGCCCCAGTTTTAAGATGAGTGGGTTGTACTCATACTATTTGATCATTAAGTGTTTTTCTAACTCTGGCTAAATCCAAAATAAATTATATACATATATATACATATATATACATATATATGTATATATATATACACACACACACATATACATATACATACATACATACATAAATATGAGTTATCTATTCCTGCATGACAAGTCACCCTAAAATTTAGTAGCTTAAGACAATAACAACTATTTATTTTGCTCCTGAGTACACATCTTGAGATGATGTGGTCAGGAATGCTCATCTCTGCTCCATGCAACTCAACTGGGGGCTGAAGGAGCCATCTTCGAGATGGTTGACTCCTGGGGCTGGCCCAGTTTGTGCTGGGTGCTGGCTGGGAGCTCAGCTGGGGCCTTGGTTCCACCCAACATGCCTCACTATGGCCTGCTTGGGCTTCCTCACAGCATGAACATCCCAGATGTTCTGAAGTACACATTTGTATAACCTAGCCTCATAAGCCACATAGTGCTTGCTTTCAATTTACTTTATTCATTGAGACAATACAATGGCCCATCCTGGTTCAATGAGTGGGGATGTGATGTAGACTTCACCCCCCGAAGACATGACAGATTGTCAAGTGTCCAGAACATGTGGCATGGGAGATATAATCGCTGCTATCTATGTAAGATATAATCTGCATAAATCTCAAATGAATTTTATGAAACCTGATGGCAAAGACTTGAGCCCATAAAAGGTTATCAGCCACAGACAGGTATTTCCAGGTGAACTAACTGAGTAGCATTGCTCAAATGCAGATGAACATTCAGAGCAGAGGTATGGGGTTTCCTCTTTCGAGATACATTAAGTTGCTACAAAAAAATTCTTGACCTTTGAATGCTAGGGGATATGTTTGAAGACACGTGAACAATAATAATTCAAAATATCTTTAAAATCCGGAAAGAAACATGAAGACATTCGAATGTAGTCAGCAACTCACATGTGTCAGTTCTCAAAGGAATATGGGAAAGGCATGAAGGAAAATAAAGAAAAAGAAGGAAGGAAGGAGGGAAAGGGGGAGGGAGGGAGGGAGGAAAGTTACATAGCAAGAGGAGAGGAGAGAAGGAAGCAAAGGGAGGGGCAAGAAGTGCGATTTTATGAGCAAAACAAGGTTTCCCCAGGTAGTTATTTGGGTTTTGTTTTTTTAAAACGTACAATTTAATGTTTATAGTATATTCAGAGTTGTGCATCCATCACCACTACCTAATTTTAGAACATTTTATCACTCCCAAAGACAAACATTTTCATCACTCCCATTCCCTCCTCCTCCTAGCCCCTGGCAACCACTAGTCTACTCTCTGTCTCTGGATTTGCCCAGGCAGCTTTTTGAGCAGCTGCCTAATTCCAGGCACCACACCTCCAACACATTCTTTCAGCATTCCAGCTTCCCCCGACACAAACCTGATTTCCTACAATTCTGAGGAAGGAGAGTCGGGCAGCCAGTAGCAATCCTTTCCCTTTTCGGTAAAGGAGGGCTTAGTGACAAAATTCCTAGTTGTTTCAAAGACTTGGGGAAGTGAAAAATATGTGTGCTCAAATATGATTGGGGAAGTGGACCTATCCGCCCACTCCAGGAAGAACTCACATGATTCTAAGAGTGTTTGTTGGTGTGAAATGTTTGAAAAGGCCATGTCTACAGAGAACAGCAGATTTTGCTCTGAGTCATTGTGGGGCCAGCAAGGGATGGATTTAAGTCAATGTTTTAAAGGATTACCCCACTATGTGGAGAAGTTTCCAGGTGATGTGATGGTCAGAGACCACAAAATGAAAGAGTGACCTACTAAATAGCAACTGGCCACGTACGGGGTTGAACCTCTGGTATAGATACTAAAAATCTCATATTCACTTGTGATTTCATCCAAAGTTTCTGAGGACAAATCATGAGGACACTCTGTTGTGGCTCTTTATATTTTAACAAGTAGATGGATGTGTCAAGAAATTACTATGGATTTCTATTTTGTTCCTTTAAAGTACAGGCTGATCTTCATTTTACAGATGCTGATCTATGCCAAGTCTTTTTACACAAATTAGCAGCAAAAGTTACACAAGTTGAGCATGCATATAATTGTACAGCATGGCAAATTCAAAACTATGCATACACGTTTAACGCTTAAAGATCACCACACAAATGTGAAGTCAGAGCTCATTAAATTAGAGACTGATTTAACCCAATGATTTGTGCAGCCATTACACAGGTGTTCCATTTCAGAAAGTATTAGAGCATAGTGCCGGGGGCATCAAAGCTAATTTCTAACCTAGACTAATCATGCCAGGAATAATGACCTGCCGTTACTGCCTTGTGAATCAGGCCCTATGATATTTAAAATAATTAAGATCAAAGCCCAAGGAGAAGGTCACTGAATCCACCAGTCATAAAACGTTAGCACGAAACCGAAGGCTGTCCTTGTTTGCTTAACAATCTTGAACACGCAGGTTATAAAATGACATTAAGAGGAACACAAATATCATCTTCACAAATGTTGCTCTTCCCAAAGGGACTGCCAGAGAGTATGGGAAGCTTCCCAATTAAATGGTGACTCAGAGCAAAGGTGTTGTTCAAAAACTACGTATTATAAATACGAAAAGACCAGGTAGCCTAAGAGATGATGAGCTGATGAGGTCAATCAGCTTGCTGGCTGCCATCCCAATAGCTGAACTCAGATGAAGAGTCACTTCCCATTTGGAGACAGTTGGAAAGAAGTGTGAAATGAATTGGTTTGTCCGGGCTGAGTTCCCAGGAAAAGGGTGTCTTTAATACCAAAAGCTCCCACCCAAACTGGCAGGGTGCTTCAAGCCAAAGATTTAGACAGTCAAATAAGTGCTAATTGAGTTAGAGGTTTGGTTAGGAAGTGGGTTGACAATTAAGTTCAGCTCAGGCCCTTAAAGGGCCCAACTACTGGCCTTGAGAGGGTTCGGCATAGCACTCCAAAGCAGAAGATGGCTTTCTAATCCCCTCCTAAGACTTTGATTGAAATTCCTAATCTTTGGCTAGAACAAGTGTGAGACAGCAGCAAGATAAGTGGTCGTGGTGCTAGAGACAGAGGAAGTTATGAAGTTGACACTGAGGATGTGTCTATTCACAAGATTCTACTAGAGATATACAAGTCTGTAGAACCACAATGGGGAGCGACAGAAAAAAAGAAGACTCATCTTCAAAAGATGACAACACTAGTCAATAGCTTTATGCTGTTTTTTGTGGTGAAGTTCCCAGCAAGTTTTACTGCTAAAGGATTAACACACACACACACAGTATTTTTATTTAACACTTTTCATTGGGCTTATCATTGCCAGACACTATTCTTATTGCTTCAAAAATGTTACCTCACTTCTACCTCATAAAAACCCTCTGAGGTCGATAACATGATTATCATCAATTTACAAAAGAGGAAACTGAGGCACAGAGAAGCTCAAGAACTCGTAAGTGGCACACCTGGGATTCAGAGAATGTTACAGGAGAAGGAAGGAGCAACTTTTTATGGTTCTATTTGGAAGGAAGGAAGATATATAAAAACCCAAGAGAAAATTTAATAGGCCTCTTCGCTGCCCCTTTCCCACAGGCGCCAAAATGAAAGCCCATTTAATAAAGCTTAAAACTAAAATTTAGTACAGATAAAAGCAGTCCTCATTACTCAACATATAATTAACTGGAGAATACACACCTGTGGAACATTACAGGGGAAGGATGAGGCCTGCCGATTCAGGCTGCTGATTTTTAAACAAGGTGTTAAAACCAAGTCACCGGCTCTCTTCGTTTGAAGGTTGTAGTATTGGCCACTCTCTCACAGATGATGGTGAGAAGTCTCATTGTGGAAAACAGATCCTAAGAGTCTTATAAATTAAGGAAACTGGAGAGTAAACGTGTGTCCCCTGTGAAGCAAACCTGCCCTTTCACAAGTTCACTCCTTGCTCCTTTGCAGCTTTCTTAAGGAGAAGACTGTTCAGTCTCCCACCACTCATGGACCAAGTTCAACATCTCGCTCCCCGCCACAAAGCCTTAGGATGCTTACCTCCATCACGGCCTGTCCCTCCACAGGGTTATAACCTATTGGCTCCTAGAATACCCCCTCCATCCACTGAAGACTTTGGTAACAGGATCACGCCCTTCTTAAATCACCATAGCTCTTACCAATTGGTGGCATTCAGGAAGACAATCTAGCCACTGTCAGATGCCTATGACACCCTCTGCCTGAATGCAATGACTGAAATTTCTCTTGCCTTTGCTCATCTACTTCCATGGCCATGTCCTGCATTTCAGGAGGGTTCCACTTCTGAAACTGTAGTTCCAGATACCCTTCCTTCCGAACACGTCCGTCCATCTTCCTCAGTCTTTCACTCCCTCACTCACTATGTCCTCCAGTCCAAGCAGATTCCCTTTGCCTTCATTCTAAGAGCCTCCTCCTAACTTTGTTTCCTAAGCAGCCTAGCAATTCTGGCTTGTCCCTTCAGCTCCTCCTTTACCTATTAATTCCTAGTGCCCTGTCCTTGTACGGCACCTGCAAAACTTAGATCAATCCAACCATATGCTTTCTGTCCTTTTACAACCAGTCAAATACTAGTGGAAAAGCACCATGCAGCTTTGCAGATGGGTGACACTGTGGAGAGGCATAAGACTTTGAAAACAGATCTATAGAATTATAAGTTTCTAGGAAACATGATTTAATCCCCAGCCTCTGGCGAGAAAGTCACTAATTAACTCAAGACCCCCTACCTCAGTGCCAAAGCTCATAGGAAGTTAGGCTCAATCCAGGTGGATAACAGTGTTACACTTTAGATAACTTGGTCGCAGTCCAAATTCTCCTATACAATAAACTCTCAAATTTAACCAAGTTATTTTATAGTTCTGGGATTTTATTGTACGCAATGCCATGTAAAATTCGTGACATTTGGGAATCTTTTTTGCATTTTAGTGGCATTTGTTTGAAAAGACGTTGACCTATACTGCTAAATAATGTGCTTAATGATGGATTCCAAAGATGGTAATGAAATGGAGGTAAAAGACATAGATCACATAGCTGCAAGCTTAAATCGCAGCTTCAAAGGGTTGAGGAACAGTCTCAGGTTTAAGTTCAAATATCCTTTTACTTAACAATATTACAAAAAAAAAAAAAAGAAAGAAAGAAAAACCACAACTCCATATTAACTGCTGTCTCTTTCCAAAATTGTCTTCCACTTCAAATCCAACTCTCTTTGTGTCCACTCAGCAGATCATAGCAATATCTCATGTACCCAGTTTCATGTCACATTAGTCATTTTTCCACATAACTGAAGATTTCCACCATCATTAACAAGTATCTCTGCTAACCATCTTTCTAAAATTAATTAAATTCTTCCCTGCCATCTTAAGGATAATGTATAAACAACATTTAGCTATTTCTTGAATTTGCAGAATGCTCCTGTTAAAACTCAATTATAGAGCTTGTAACATCTGTTTGGCTGCTCAAAGAATTTTCATGATTCCCTCTGGGTTTTTGTCTTCATTTCCAAAGTCGAGGTGGCTAGAGAAATGTCCTACAGATAAATTTGTTGCTAAATCACAACAAATATATATTATTATCTCAGAGGCATCAGGAAGTTTAATAATGGCCTCTAAACATTTCACTGAGAGTTGTCCCTTTCTAGCAAACACCAGATCATCGCTGAGATCTACGGCAAGTAACCCCGGCTCCACTCAAAACTATGAAAAATTACTCATTTGTAATTTTTAAACCTTCTCACCTCATTTTTGGTTTCAAAGTAAAGACCATGTTATTCAATCCCAAGTTGGCGTTGGTGACCTTGTATTTACGTGTTTGCAGAGTCTGGAGAACAGGGTGAGACAAAGGTCAAATGACTTAAGCACTCTGGTTTCAGGTGCCTCAGCTCTCGACTGAGGGCCAGACCCCTGGCTTCTCTGCTCCCCCAGATTCCAGGGTCCATGGTTCAAATGCTGCCGTGTAATATGAAAGCACTTGGAAAGGCATGATGAGCTTTATCAATGGAAGAGCAAAGCCAAGTGTGACCAGCTCATAGGAATGTTATTCATCTTTTACGTCTACTGACCTGGTGTGTGTCAGGCACTCTGTAAACGATTAATGTACAAATGAACAAAGGAGCTCATGCGGATATTGCTGTCAAGGAATTAACAGTATGAAAAACAATTCTACCCCGAAAGCTAGACACTCCTTTTAAAAAAATATGAACTAAGTCTAAGTCTGACTTGGTCGCCAGAAATCTCTTTGGAAAGCAGAGTGGCAAACCCTCGAAATTAGGCCAAAGGAGTTTTCCTTAGAAAATTGGTCAAATAATTGAAATTATCAGCTCCACAAGTCAATATGTTCACTTTTCAGAGAGAAACTAATTTTAAAAATTAATTGCTCAACTTTGTGAAAGCCTTGTGTACCTATGAAGGTAAGTTATGCTGGAGACATAATACTATACTGTTAATTACGGACAAAGATTTCAAATATTACAAAGTGGAAATATAAAACAGTGCGGACCATGTTGCATGAGAAATTATTGAAGGAACTGGGGAAATTGAACTTGTAAAAGAAAAAAAAATACAAGGAGAGATATGGGAACATGCTCATCTCTATTAATGCACAAGATAGAATAGATTTATTTTACTTAGCTCCAGGAGCAACAAACCAATATTAGACAGATGCAGATTTTAAGGAAGAGCATGTTAGCAACTGGAACTGCCCAGGAATAAGACAGGCCCTTTGCACAAGTCACCTCCCTTTCATGCCATCAAATCATAATGGGAAAGAAGCAGCCAGGTGGGATTCCACAATACACCCAACCTGATGACTTTTCTTCAAAGCATTTGAAAAACCTTCTTGTTAGTTCTGACCCAGAAAATGAAGAAGACCCAGGGGAGGGGCCAGATGAACAATGCTCTCAGAGTCCACAGCACGGATGTTTCTTCACTATTTAAAACAGGTGAGAACCAAGTAGCACACACAACAGGAATTAAACCTCCAGATGGCTCTAGTTTGTGGTTCAAAGCACATACATCTAGAGTCCTTCTTTGCTCCAAGCACGATAAATACTTACTGAATTAAACCATAGGCAGAAACCGAAGACAGGCAGAGTAAAAGGGTGAGTACTGCCCTCCCTGACATTTCTAACTGTGCCAGAGAAACTTTCAACCGCATGTTATAACTTTATAAATTATGTGTAAACATGACCTCTGAAAAAATGCCAAGGTCGATGAGGCTGCGAGTGACTTCTTTAGTGAATCATCGCTGAGACCGTCATTTCGAACTCCGCACGCAATTTTCCACATCTTTTCCAAAATAAGCAGGGTAATGAGTACGCACGGTCCAGGCTTCCTCCTGCAGACTTCCCATCCCCCCATCACACTTCATTTTCCTGGTACTAATTCTCTGCCTTGGTTCAGGATGTCCCACCCTACCATTCCTTTCTTCTTTCTATCCTTCATGACTGGAACTTCTAGAAATCACCATGGCATTTCACAGGCAATTTACCAATGGGAAAACAAGGCAAATCCAACCCACTCTTTCATGATAATTTTGATTTCTGCCTCTGCTATATTGAGTCTAACAAATGAAAGTGACTTGGGCAGTTCAGTGAGAACGTCTAGGCTTTCCTGCCTGAAATGTTTTCCTAATAATATGATATAACTAAAATTTTTGGAGCACATGTGTGTTTAGGCAACTCTATAATATGGGTTCTATTAGGATTTCTATTTTAAAGATAAAGAAACTTTCCCAAAGTTACACTCTTCCTAGAAAGGAAAATGAGATTCAAGCTATATCCACGCACTGAACAGCTCAAGCATTTAATTACTATATCACATGTCAATGAACCTCAACAATTTAAAAATTCAGATTTCTCTCTGGTTTCTCTTATTTCATCATCCCTTCCATATAAATAATTGGCAAATCTTGTTCCCTCTGACTCTCTTAGGGACTGTCTCATCTTTGGCAATTCCACCATCATGTCCGCTCAAAACATTTTACTAATTCCCTGTGGACTCCAGAAAGGAAGTCCATTGTTTTCAAACTGTTGTTCAAGACCCTCGACATTACAGTCTCTCCACAATTTGAGAGTTACTGCCACCATTTTTCTTGGGTTTGGATGAACAGACTTGTCAGTGTGGAGATGCGCGCACAACAAGGAGTTTTTCTTTTTAATGGTTCACAAGTTTATTTGGATGAAACGACAACAAAAGGTAATATTTGAAATTAAGACTGGCTCCACATATCTGGGATCCAAACCAATCTATTCATGCTCTTGAGTCTAGAACATTCATTCCTCACACTCTCAGCTATACATCACTACTTCTTGGGAAGCCTTCCTCTCACTGATGATGTTGGAATATGTTCCTGTTATTCAAAGAAAAAGGGGACTACCCCTTTTTCTGCCCCTGTGACACTGTTACTGACCCAAGCAGAAGTAATTCCCCCTTCGCACACTCACTTAGGGTGAGCTTGTTCACAGCCTTGTATGCACTGAAATCATTGATTGGCAAGTGCTGTATTTCCCATTCTGGATGGTAAGCTTAGAGGGGAGTTAGAGCGGGCCTTTCTGTTGCTCATTTTTTACATACATGGGCATTCAGGAGATGTTACTGAATTAATAATTTTTAAATGAATAGGACATAAATTGTTGTTTGGTATGGAATCATATAAGAATTGGATAGATTTTGTTTTTTTAAGAAAACAACTAGTTTTCAACTTTGCTGTTCAGAAATTAACTTTACTGATTTTTCAAGTCAATGCCAATTTTAATTAGAATATTCTCTTCAACAAATTCCATAAAATTGTGAAAAGGTCTTGGAAATTTCAATGTTTGACATTACTCACAGCAGTTCATGAAAACTCCTTTGTCAAACAACATGCCATGACTTTTGGTTCATAAATAAGGGCTGTTATAGCAGGGCATGTTTACTAGGAGGTCATCCAGTTCATAAGTCGTATTTCCGGCTTCAGTACAGAACAAAAGCTCCCAGACCAACGAGCAAAAATCCTCAAGATTCAAGGTCTTTATCCAGTATAACCAGCTTTCTGTCATAACTAAACACTGCCCAGTGTCACACCAGGAGCTATACTATCAGAGTGTTCACAACTTCTTAAACTATCATGAAAACTCTCATCTGAGGGAGGAGCCGTTTCCATTGGGTCTAGAATGGAACACGTGACCTGTCACCTGACTGCCATTGGCCTAGAGATTCCTAGAAGATAATGCTTCCAGTTCAAAGATAAAGATCAAACACCCGTCCCTTCTCTTTCCCTCTCCCCTCCCACTCCGTCTCTCTCTCGGAAGGATGCTCCTAGCTTCTGTTAAGGAATAATTTTTGGTGAGTGAGTTGCAAAAACAGGATGAGAAAAGGTGAGTTAGCGATACTGTCTTAGGCCCAAAGAATCACAGGGAGCATATAATGACATGCCCTGAGGCACCGTCTGTAGGCTGCCTAAACAACGTATTTCAAACAAAGCCTGAAGAGAAATAGTTACTTAATAACTCAATAGTAACAACTTCTATTTCATGTTTAAATATGGAAAAGGGAGAAATAACACTTAAAGAAATATGAAAAGCCAAGATGGTAGCTTCAACTCAGACAAAAGGTTTGTACTTATATTGAGCAAGGTTCTATAATAACTTAAATTAATTTAATTTTTTTTGGCACATTTACAGAGGAACATCCTGGGTACTGTATTCTGTGGTTTGGCATTAAGGGAATGATTGCACTGCTTTGTATCTCACCTAATTAACATCCAATTTGGTAGAAATCCACAACTTATCCCAGGAATATCATAGCAAAGCATTATTCCTGGATATTGCCCAAAGGGTCTGATGATCAATCTGTAACCTTCTAATAACAACTATCATTAAGCGAATGCTTAGTCTAAGCCAGGCACAAGCTAAGCCTGTTATATGTGTTATCTTGTCCAATCACCCAAGCAACCCTATGATGTAATAAAATCATTACCACCCATATTTTACAGGTGAGAAAACTGAGGCACTGTGAGGTGAAGTTAACTGCCTGAGGTAGCTCAGCAGAAAGTGGTAGAGATAGAACTCTAACCCAATCAGAATTCAGAGCCAACATAAGTAACTACTGTTAGGAGTTCGTCTCAGACAAAAAATACCAAGTGTTTAAAAATACCAAGGGTTTAAAAACACCTGCTACCCGTAGTGATTGGGGCAGAAAATGTACTTGCATATCACTCTTGGAAATGTCACCTGATGCAGCTATCTTCAAAAGCCATGTGGCAATGCCTATTACATGTAATAAAGCACGTAGCCTTTCACCTTTCAGCCCTACTCCTAGGAGTTAATCCCGCACGTGTAAAAGCATAATGTACTCAAGGGTGTAATGTGAATTCTCCGTAAGGGGAAATGTTGAATAAGCTGTGGCAGAGTCATACCGTGGAAAACTGCCCCAAAGGAATGGGGTAGATCTACCCAGTCGGTTGATATATGGAATATATATATATATAACATATATTCCATTTTTGTAAAAAACATGATTAAACATGTAAGGGCAGTGAGACTTTTGCATGATACTGCTATGGTGGATACATATCATTATACATGTGTCAAACCCCACAGAATGTACAACACAAGAGAGAACCCTAACTATGGATTTTCGTTACTAATGTAACAATAATGCATAACAATGTATTGGTACTGGTTCCTCAATTGTAACAAATGTACTACACTAATACATGATGCTGACAACAGGGGAAACAAACCTGGGGAACTGATGAGGGGGATTATGGGATCTCTGTCCTTTCCACTTAATGTTTACGTAAATACAAAACTGCTCAAAAAAGCCTATTAATTTAAAAACTGATTAAAGACACTATATATCTATTTAAATATAAAATTTAATATATTAATGCACAGAGGGAAAGCTGTAGCTTGTTAACCTCAATTGCAGGTAGAAGTGGTAACAGAGAAGTGGATGAGGGAGCTAAACTAAAAAAAAGTGTGTGTGTATTTTTTTCATTTCAAACTCTCAAGATGAAAACAATAGGTATTCTATTATCTAATTCACATAATTTTTTTGTGCGTGCGTGTGTGCGTGTGTGTGTGTGTAAAAGGAAAAATATATAGTTGGACAAACTCAGCTGTCATTTTCTCCAAGTACCTTTAGAATCCTTAATTCTATCACTTCATAAGTATTCCTTTCCTCAACTCACCTTCAAACCATGAGATGGATAATAACTGGTAATAAACTACCATTAAGTAAGGAGCTGGATCTTCAGACTATGCTTTGCACTAAGCAACTCAAACAGTGAATTTGAAGTTGCTAGAGGTAGTAACTTTAATTATGTTTTTTTTCTTTTCGTATTAATTCCAAAGCCAACACAAAATAACAGAGTATTCTACACATCAGCCCAAAAACATCTACTGTCATTTAAGACAGTATACCCTACACAGTTCTTTGCTTTAAATTTGTTTTCAACAAGGTTTTAAGATCTTGGTTGGGAACCCTCTCTCTCTCTCTCTCTCTCTCTCTCTCTCTCTCTCTCTCTCTCTCTCNCACACACACACACACACACACACACACACACACACACACACGGCACCAATGCACCAAAACAAAGATCCCCATCAAAAAGATGTACAGCTATATAATTTCATTCCATATCTGGAGAATCCTGAGTCCTCTGGCTGAATCCATTTGAATAGTGAAATAAAGCTCTCATAACTCCTAAGTGTAGCTTTCTCATCTAGAGTTTGCATCAGGAGGTTTCACATGCCTCAAGGAACAATTTCCAACCATATCCTTCGAGGCATATTTTCCTTTAATTAAACCTAATCCCTGTTACCTCCTGGTGGCCTCTAGGGGTTCGGTTTTCTAGAGTCCCGGTGTTGTCTGGTTTGCTTTCTGAGATAGTTACAAATGCAACCAGTCCCACCCATGCTTGGCCTGCTGAACCCTAAAAAAAAAACATGAGCAGGAAACAGCCAGGACCTCCTCTACAGGGTTTATGTGATGAAATGCCGCTCACAATTAGTTGTCCCTGCAATTTTCACACCTGGGGCTCCTGAGCTTTGAGGATGCAGGTGGCCTAATGCAGGAGTAATTAGTTCCATGTCATTAATTATTTATATGGAGCTTATCACCCTGGGTTGGCAATATTTGTTGACTCAAAACTGCAGGTGCACAAAGGAAAAGTGCATTTTGAATGCTCGGCCTCTTAAAAGGCAGAGAGAAAATGGTGCTCTTTGGGGCTGACTATCTTCCAGGCATGCTCCAGGAAAGGCGATGTCATTCATAGCAACCGCAGGGTTTTGAGAGTTGACAAGTAATTTAAAACGGTGACTCACCATTGCTACAGTTGCAAAGGTGATTTTACTTGACTCACATAGAATCCTGTTTTTAATGTGTACTTTACAGGAAAACAGTTTTCCCATTTTTGTTGTTGTTGAAGAAAAGCAGAGAAGGAGAATCCAATGCCATCATCTTATCATTTGGATCTAATTATTCCTGGCAAATGCAAAGTACTTGAAATAACACTATCGGAAATTCTTAATAACTGCACCTTCAGGACTTCCAGGTGAATGTGATTTCAATAGTGCTTATCAATACATAACTTCATTCTTACCAACTGGTTCCCTCTAACTTTGGCTTAAGCAATTGTTGAGATAAATTTTCCCCTCACTGACATTGATGTTTTCCTTATGATTTTCAACTCATCGACCTTCCCCTATTTTCTTACCTGATATTGACTTCCCATCTATTTCTCATCACATATTTCTTCACATGAAAGAGGGCGGTGCGGGTCTTCCCCACCCAGAAGATTTCTGGTTCAGGATTCTACTCAGTGTTTAGAACACAGAACTAGTACAGATCAATTAATCGTAAACTTTAATCTTCCTTCACATTATTTTGAAAGCAGAGACTTTCTGAAGCTAATATCTCAATGGGGGAAAAAATTTGCAATTAAGACTTTCTTTTTATGCTTCCTCCATATCAAGGTAAACTTTAGACGCTGCCTCCAATTCCGTGACTCAGTTTCCTCCGCAATCAGTCACTGCTGGAAACCAACCAGGATCACGTTAAGAAGCTCTTACTGGAGTCCTGACATCTCCTAGCTCTGGGTTTCCAGCAATCTCCAGATGATGCTAATGAATCATGAACACCCTCTGAGTGGCAAGGTTCTAGATCATAAATATAGAAGCAACTGGCATCCTTGTAATTGGTTGGCATTCCAGTTTTGCCCTCAAAGAGTGATCCTGTGCCCCTGATGTCAAAAATGACCAACACAACCCCATGTCACCTGACCTTCTTTCATGAATTCTGTATTTCAAATTAATTTTCCACTCCACCTCTCTAGTTTTTACTGTGAGAAAACTCTGACATATATAAAATTAATTATATATTAAGAAGAAAAGCAAACACTTACAGCTGGGGAAGGGGCACACTCACGTCTGTATATTTGCAATATGAAAAAGTTGCTTTAACAGTGTGTATGTTGGAGGTTCTCAAAGTGAGAGTGTCACTAAGCATGCACTGCTTAGTCAAAAATCTAGGATTGTTTGCATTGATTGATTCATCTGAGATCATGAATAGCATCTGTATAATAAATTTACCCCTGGTTTGGAAGTGAGAAGGGTTCATCTCTACTTTGCCGTCAACTTAGCTTGGTCTAGTTAAAACAACGTGAGCTGCTCTTTCAAGGTTTGAGGTTCAAGTCACTCATTAGCAAGGCAGTTCTATACTGTATCATTTAAACCAGAAAGTCTTGAGAGTAGCAGGAGGTGCTGTTATAATTACACAAGGACAAGAGGCATAAACTGGGACTGTCCTAGACAAACTGAGACATACGAGGTGTGACAATTAAGTTCACAAACTTGTTGCAACAATGTTGCTAAACTTTTTTGATATCAGAGGGATTATTCCGTATGCACTTGTACCAACTGGACAAACAGTTAACCAAGTTTACTACTTGGAAGTGCTGAAAAGACTGCATGAAAAAGTTAGATGCCTGAACTTCTCGCCAACAATTCATGGCTCTTGTACCACAACAATGCACCAGTTCACATGGCACTGTCTGTGAGGGAGTTTTTAGCCAGTTAACAAATAGCCGCATTGGAACACCCTCCCTACTCAGCAGATGTGGCCCCCAATGACTTCTTTCTTTACCCAAAGATAAAGGGAATATTGAAAGAAAAACATTTTGAGAACAATCAGGACATCAAGGGTAATACGACGACAGCTCTGATGGCCATTCCAGAAAAAATGTTCCAAAATTGCTTTGAAGGGTGAACTAGGCGCTGGTATCAGTGCATAGCTTCCCAAGGGGAGTACTTGGAAGGTGACCGTAGTTATATTCAGCAATGAGGTATGCAGCACCTTTTCTAGGATGAGTTCGCGAACTTAATTGTTCCACCTGTTATGGTCCTAAACAAACGAAGACTTTCCTCTTTGGAAAATAAAGATTGCTTTGGACAGGACAGAGACGACTCAGGTGTCTCTCAGGTCTGAAATTTTCACCACATGAACCCTAAAATCTTCAAGCAGGACCTCATGACTCGTGTCTTTTTTCATGACTCTAAATAAGAGGCATGAATGCACCTCTCTAGAGTGTCAGTACATTTTTAATGGTCCCACTTAACTCACACGTGCATTTGAAACTCTGGGATATCAACCTAGGGGACTGAGTGGTCAGGATAAAGTCTGAAAACCCAAAAATCTCCAAGTCCTGGGTACAAAAAGAATGCTGCCTCAGCAGCTGAAATAGCCCACTAACCATGTGTTACTTTGACTTATTCAGAAACAGCAAAGAGAACAATCTGGTCTCAGAATGTTGTGTGGCTGGTTTGGTTAGAGGTTATTTTTCTGTTTTCTTTTTTTCCCTGTTAAATAAACAAGAGTTACATAATATCTTAAAAGGTGAGGGTATTGTATGCTCAAAGGTTTTCAGCCTCCTTCAAAAGTTTCAACAGACTGAAAAACTACTAGTAATTCTCCCACCCCCACAAAGCATATAAAATAAGAAGGAAAATGCAAATGATTATACATCATCTTTTTTTCCTAAATGTTACCAAGCCATAAACTCTGATGTATGCATGTGTTCCAGATATTCGGAATATTCTCTATTTCATTTAACATTGTAGTATAAAAAAACAGTTTGTAGAAGTTTATCATTCTCAGCCTTCCTTTAGGCCTAACATTAATTTTGGAAACCTAAAATGCATAATTTTTCTCCAGGAGATCCACGGGTTTTTGTGTTTTTCTTAGTGCTTTTATTTCCCAGTAAGCCTCCCAGACTGAAGTCCAACTTTCAAAAATTTACTCCCAATATCTAAACGATGGTTCTAAAGCACTGTCACAGGAGTACTGGAGAATCAAGAAGCTAAGAGGCATTTAATGGGCACTTAATATTTCCATAGTAGTGATCAATAACAAATGAAGCTTTGCTTTTTAGGTTTCATGGTTTTTTTCATCATCTAAAGTATGTTTTTCCCAGACGATATTGTCAATATATAGAAAGATTTGGTCATTTGTGCTATTAATTATCCATTCTGAGAGAATATTACAAAATACATTTAGGAAGAACTCATAGTATGCAAAGCAATGTGTGAAGCTCTTAATATGCAACACAATAGCCTGAGGTTAAAAAAAACAACACAAAATGGTATACATTGTATAAAAGGTAATAGTAGAAGAGGGAAGAAACATTAAAATATTAACAGTGCTAATTTTTGAGTAATACAATCATTGTTTTACTTTTTTCTACTTTTTATAAATTTACATGTTTTCTACCATAGAGCATATGTTATTTGAAAGTGGAAAAAAATCATAAATGTCATTTTGAAATTGTATAGTACAGGGAGATAAAGGGCTGCCCAGCAAAGATGTCACATGTATTTTATGTTCTATTTAACAAGTACCATTGCTCCAATCAGCAGAAGCCATTAAGAAATGGAAAACCAAAGCAAGTTACAATCTTTGTAGTAACAAGGCACCTGTACCAATTCCTTGAACCTCAATAAGGGGATTATGGAAAAACTTGAACCTACAAAACACTCTCTTTTGCATAATATATTTATATACTGCTATACACTTAATATGACTATAAATTCAGCGACAGCTACTATTAAGCCTTCAATTAAAACTTCACTAATTACAATTTTATCCAAGGGCATAATATTTGTTTACTCTGATTAAATATTCCTATTAAATCACTTTGCAACAATATTCTACCAGATTGATTTTCCCTCTGAAGTTCACAAAACATTTTATAAACTTTGAAGCCAAACTCATTTATTCCCCAAATTCAGGAAATCTGTTGGTAAGCGGCAAGAAGCAAAAGTATAAGAAGTATAAGCTCATCAAAGAAACCAAAAGGTTCAGATTCCTTTACTAAGGATTCAATGATAGTTGTGAATAACCATTCGTTTGCAAACCCATCTCCTCTATAAAATAGCTTGAATGATTCCAAGAGCCCAGGGGCCCTCTCTTCCTTTACCAGTAACAAAAACTACTACACAGAAAGAGCAGATGGTTTGACTTTGAAAACGATCATTGGTGACGAAACATTTCTACACACTGCAAGAATCCTCTTTGATGTTGGATGTTACCATACTTAAGTCAAAGGTGATTTTCCTTCATGATTCTTTGTACCCTGTTCTATTCTGATATTTAATCTCCTTCAGATGATTCTGTTATCTGGGTCTGAGAGATACATACATACATACATACATACATACATACATACATACATACATAATATATGTGTGTGTGTAATTTTGCTAATCATTACTATGTATTCTGCTATTTGTCAAAGCAATCCAGAATCTGGAGGTCAAACTTGGATCTCAGACATTGCCAAGATCAGCAAACCTCCTCCACATCCCCTTGCTTTGGATCAACTGGAAGAAGTTAAGGCACCACAACGAAGACTTAAAATCATCATTACTTACGATGACGCAGTTCTCTGGTGTGTAGATCCATGCGCTCCATTTGCCTTTCCTCACAGCTGTTCATGGAAGTCCCAAGATTTGCACTTGATTCTTGGCTAGATTTGCATAATAGCTGGACATGTTCTTGGTCAATCTGTACTTCAGAATTATCCTCCCTAGGATAGAAGAAGCAATGATTAGGCTCTGGGATGTTTTACGGCCCAATGATGTCAGTAAGAATGTGTACAATCTGACCCGAAAGAGATAGACAGCAGTAACAAGCTGCTCATATAGCCTTCATTCACCCCCCACACACACTCACATACACACATACTCACACATGCATATACTCACAAACGCACAAGCTCACACACACACATCTCTCACCAACTCTCATATGCATACACGCTCGCACACACTTATGTAAAGGGATTTATTTCAGATCTTGATGAGGTTGGATAGTAACTTATTTCGTGTTCCTACTACAAAGGTAGTACAATTAGAACTACTGATATATGCACTTACATGAGTTGGCTAACTATGCACATAATTTTAGAGTATTATCTTTCTAATATGAAATAACTATGAGAAGGTCAATATGACTATGAAAAATCAGAATCGAGGGATAATTGAAGAGAAATGTGGTTTTAATGTTACCAGTATATACAGTAATGGTAAGCGGGCTACTAAGCTATCCCAAAGAAATTCATTCTGCTAGGCCTAGTTGAATGAACAGATAAGAATCATTTATAATTAACACACTGTTTGCATGAGTGTGTTTGAAAGTGTGTGTATCTACCTGCAAGACTGTTGTGTGGTCATTCATTTACCAAATACTAATTTGAATGCCTTTATATATCAAACACCTTCAAAGTGCTTGGGATACTCCACCGGGAAAAACTCACTTGCACTTGTAGAACTTATGTTCTAGCTGGGGGGATACAGACAATAAACAGTAAACATTGTTAATAGGGAAGTGCTTTGGAATACAAAAAAAAAAAAAAAGTAGAGCCAAATATGGGTTATCAGTAATGTTAGGAGTAAGTGTTGGGGGGCCACATGGGCTAGAAATTAGAACATGACTAAGCAATAGTCATAATTAGTTGTTATTGTTGATGATGATGGTGATGATGATGATGATGATGATGATTATATATTCTGTAGGGTCTCCAAGGCAGGATGATTACTCTATTTCACAGATGATTAAATAGAAATGCAAACATTTTATAATTTTCCAGAAGTTAAAATGTCAATGAGAGGGCCGGCCGAGTGGCTCAATTGGTTAAGAGCTTGCTCAAGAGCTTGAGCTCTGAGCAACAGCGGTTCGAGTCCAGCCTGAGCTGAGCAGCCGCTGAGCTGCCAACAGGTAGCAGGATGGCTCAGCTAA
>NW_017731439.1:2843382-2851659 GCF_001890085.2 Hipposideros armiger | reverse complement strand
TATAAAGAGCTAGAATCTTACCTGCCCCTAGAAACATGGTCAAGGAGGAGATCAAAAAAAAAAAAAAAAGTCAATGAGAAGCAAAACTAAAGCTATTGACCAAACTCCTACAAGGAGCGTTTTTAGGTGGCGAGGTAAATATAGTTCCCGCCCTTTTAAAAACATGACCAGTCGTTGGTCTTAGAGAGTCAGTGAAGTGGGAAGAAACCTCATGGATGACTAGAACTGCATCTCAGGAAGCTACTAACAGTTCAGATTCTCAGCAGGATGGGAGACAAGGTTTCTGCAAAACGCTCACACGTGCTTTTAGAAGAACATGAAGGGATTGTTTTTAGAGTTGCCCCCGTAAGGTTGTGTCTGCAACCAAGCCCTCACAGTTTTGTATTTCCCTTGGTGCATTGTTATAGCCGAGACCTAACTTACTTAGTAAATCCATAAGGTAATTTTGAGCTCAGAGGAGACCCAAGCACAGGGCGAGCGCACCCTCACTCATTTAAGGGCTCCATCCACACCCTGCAAAGAATGCCCTTCTAGGGGTCTGTATCCCTATGGAACAGAGGTTCCCTCAAGAACACTAACTCCCAGTTGTCCTTTCTCAAATAACCTTGCTCCTTGGACCTGAAAGGCAGCTGGAGACCCTCATTGTGCATGTGACAAGCCCAAACATGTCCACGCTGCCATACTGTGCCTGTCATGACAGTAGCTCTGAAATCCCAGAGGCCGCTGTAGGGGAGCAATTATTCCCTGTCTCTGAGATGGCATCCACAAGGAAATGGGGCTCCTCATCAAACAGCTGGGGTCGATGCCAGAGAACTCCTCTGCGCACAGCTGCTGCCAGCTTTTACAACCAATGGGCTCTACTGTTATTGTGTGTTGGCAAATAACCCAGCCATCCTTTCCTTGTTTTCTGATACCCCACTTACCAGGGTGAAATTAGTTGGCTCTTGCTATGTCTTCTAAGTAATAAATTATTCTTTGCCACTTGCTTTCAGAGTCATTTTAAGGGGCCCATAGGAGCAGGTAAGTTAGAAAATGAGAACTTTTTAACAAACACTGGCAAACCACCCTCCCCTTGATGTAGAGGGACAGATCTACATACAGGCTGTTAAAAGGACCTCCCTCTGGTTAATAGAGCACTGGCCTGTGGTCCACATCAGTGTTGGTGGAAGAAAGAAAACTGGCTTTTGGAGAGGTGGGATGGAGTGGTGAGACACACCTCTTTTTAAATAAATAGCAGTCATTTCCCTTCTGCACACGCTGGCACGCCACCCTTCCTCATTATCTGCAGATCCTGACCTGGGGTTTTTCCTTCTAGTGCACTCGCTGTTGCCACCTGCTGGTAACATATCATGATGGAAGCACAGGGCATGGTGGTGGGGGTATTCTTATAAGAAGCACAAATTGTAAGCTTAAGGCCAAACCAAAACTTTTCATTCCCTGGGGACTTGGTGTTCTTTGAAATAGGAAAAAAATAATAATAAACTCCAGAAAGAAAAGGGGAAAAGATCACAGTCACACTCAACGTACAAGAAGTTCTGGTATGTTTCAATTCTGTTATTCTACCAATATAAGAAATTGAGTTAACTGCCATTATCTTACTCTCTACAAGGTATGCTGGGCATGCATCCTCTGGACCCCTGGAAATACATACACTATATTAATTTTGTATCTCTAAAACTAAAAGTTCTCAATGTAACGGAACTTGACCTCAAATGAAAGATTGCTTTCAGTTTTCCCTAAGCAAACTTCTCACGTCAAAAGATAAACTCTTCTGCCTGTTTCCAAGGGGACCGGAAGTGAGCGCTCTCTGCACACCACTCCATTTATACATGAGCCCTCAGAAGTATACCTGCCAACGCTCTCAGAAAAACTCAGGGTAAGCAAGTTGTTTGAAGTAAAGCAATTCTATGTTTTAAAGGCCCATATCGAGCTGTAATTTGCTATGGAATATGAAATAGAAATCCATTTCCTTAGATTTCTCTATACTCATAAATAGCCCATACCATAAATAGCCGGTACATGTTTCCTTGGAAATTCAACACACTGGAAGCCACTGTGCATAGCTATATATGTTTAACTTGTAAGTTTATGGTCACACAATAGGAAGGTTTCAAATGAAAGTACACCAAGTGTCAGGAAGTTCAAGAGTTAAGGTCCCATAGCAATCTTTACACACACCCACAGTGCACAAATGCCACATCATAAAGAGGTTTAAAAGGTTTCTATGGTAGGAATGTCCAATATTGAATAGGCCCAGCATGGACAACATAACACTTATATGTATTCCCATTTTGAGTTTTCACTTGTAAAGTGAGCTGTGTTTTAATATGGATATTAATTTCTCATTCCCTGGTCCATGTTCACAAAAGAACGGCAACGGTGAGGAGCCCACAGACATACCCTGCACCCCCTTTCTCTTCTCCACTCACTCGCTGTAGGTTATCTCACCCAGGTCCACAGCTTTTAAATCTATCTACATTCTAGAGATTCTGAAATCTATTTCTCCATTCTTAGTTTCTCCCCAGAAATCCAGATTCATAGCCAGTTGCCCACCTGAGAAATTACCAGCATCTCAAATCTGACATGCCTCAAAATAAAACTCTTGATTACATTACCCAAACCTGCTCTTCTATCGAAAGTTCCTCAGATCAGTAAATGGCACTAAAATCCTCCAAGTTTCTCAAGTGAAAAATCTGGAAGCTAACTTTGATCAGGCTCTTTCCTCTTACTTCTTATACATAATCTGTCAGGAATTCTTGCTAAATCCATAGGCATTAAATTCTCTAAAATTCTAATTCTTTCCATCTCTACTGCTACCACCTGTATCTATTGTAAATTATCCCAGAACCCAGTGCTCTCAAACAACTAGGATTTATTATTTCACACACTTTCTAAGGGTCAGGAATCTATCTGGAAGGGACTGTGCTGGGTGGCTCTGGCTCAGGGTCTTTAATGAGGCTGCTATCCACCATGGCTTCAGTCATCTCAACTGGGAAAGGACCCTCTTCTGAGGTCACACAGGTAGTGGCTGGCATGGCTCAGTTCCTCGCTGGCACTTGGCCAGAGTTTTTAGCTCCTTGCTACATGGCCTTCTCCTTAGGGTGGCTCCAAACATGGTAGCCTGCTTCTCCCAGAGTGAGAGATCCAAGAAAGAGAGAGACCAAGATGGAAGCCATAGTCTTTTATAACCTAATTCCAGAAGCAACAAGACATCACTTCTGCTATACTCTATTGGTCACATTGACCAGCCCTGGTAAAATGTGAGAGGTGACTACACAAGGGCAGATACCAAGAGTTGGGCATCACTGGGGGCAAATGTGATGGCTGGCTACCATGCCATCCTCGCCCACGCCTCTACCCTAAACTGCCTAACTACCTGACATAGCCTGCTAATCCATCTCCTGCTTTTCCTCTTGTCATTTTCGCTCATTAACCACTCAGCAGGCAGAAGTGTCTTTTTGAAACATAAATCAAATCTTGTCACTCTTGTACCTAAAACTCTCCAATGGCTTCCCATGTTACTTCGAGTAAGATCCAAACTCTTCACCTGGCCCTGCCTGTTTGTCAGCCTCACTTCCCATCCCACCTTGTTCCTCCAGCAAACCAGGTTGTGTTTCTCTTCCTTGGGAAAATACAGATCACAGCTTAATTGTCATCTCCAGAAAAGTCATCACACAGGATGAGAGGATGTCTATTGGGGGCTTCCCTTCTGAGATAAAAGAGTAATCCTGCAGAGGACATCATCTTTTTCTCAGCCACAACATTTCTGAATGGGACTTCCATGAGGATTCAATGTCTGGAGTTATTCATCTTGTGACTGAAATATGCAGCATGATAATGAAAACCCAACAAACTAAGAATGGTAAAATAGGAAGATAAAGCTTAAAACTCTGATCTCTGAACCACTACACCATTCTTCTAACCTCTAGACCCCTTAACATGTAAAATGATTACATGCCCTTAATGCTTAAGACCCTGTTGGTCGTATCTTTCTGTTACATGCAGCAGAAAATATTCTTAATTGATATATTCATTCACAAAGAACCTTCTTGCTAAAGGATGATGACTCACGTATTTAAAAATCTTAGACTCTATAATGTTGTGCGCACTTAAAAATACCTCATGACAAAGAACCAACTGAATTACTAAGGTCTATAATTTTCTTGCTAAACTTTCTTGAAGCTCTTATGTAGTAACCAACGAAGGCTGAACTATAAAAGTGACTTGTTTTATAAGCATTTCCATGGGAAAGCTTGCTTTAATAAACCTAAGAATAATAAAAATTAATCTTTAATGAGTCTGACTGCTGAGAAATAGTACGTAAGTGTTTTGCCTCAGTGATCTGAGCTTGTGAATTATCTGACCTAAGGAAAGAGCCAATATTACTAGCTCCATTTCACAGATGAGGAAACTGAGGTTCTGAGAGTTGAATTTGCCCAAGGTCATTCAGGTTCTAAGACAGAGCTGGAATTTGGACCCAGGTCCACTGACCTGGTATTCACAGGCTTATCTTCTCCAGCTTATCTCCTGCACCACCCTACAGTCTCCAGCAGAGATGCTCAGCCCAAAATCAACTCCCTTCTTTCCTTTCTCTTTTGATCTACAGAATCGGTTTCTTAGAACACGTCTCACCTGAATGACCTGTACATGTACAACCTAAGGTGCAGCTCAACCCTTGGTCATCTTTTGGTGTCTGTATCTTCAAAAATCCCACATTGGAGAAAATTTAGATACAGTGCTGTCACTCACCCAGAAGGAATATTTTATATCTTCTGAAGCTTCCTGAATACCTGGCACGATGAGGAGAAAAGCTTGTGCCTTGAAGTTGGAATGTAATGCCATAGCTGTTCAGTCTGGGACAGCTGTTCCTATTCCACGCCATTTATCTCGGTCAGTATTCAATGTTAGCATAATCTCTTGCCCACTTAATTGGCCTCCCTATTTGCACACTTCCCCCATGTACCTCTGACTCCTCTCCACATAACAGCCAGAGTGATCCTGCTCAAACATAAGTGACGTTACATCACTGCTCTGCCCAAATCTTCTCATGGCTTCACATGTTGGTCAGGGAAAAAGCTGAAGTCCTTACAATAGCTGACCAGGCTCTCTGAAACCCTGTTCCCTTTAGCACTTTGATCTCATTGCCGAAGATTCTTCCCTTTGTTCACCTGTCTTAGGTAAAGGCCTCCTCACGAGTCCTCAAACAAGCCAAATACTCTTCTACCTCCGGACTTTTGCCTGTACTGCTCCACCTACTTGGAAAACTGTCCCTCCAGCTACCTGCATGTCTTGCTCCATCAATTCTCTGCTCAAATGTTTCATTATCAGCGAGACCTTTATTGTACACCATCTTTGAAGTAGCAACACCGCCCCTCCAACACATCCTCTCCACTTTTGGGGGCTATTTTTTTTTTCTCAAAACACTAACTACAACCTGATACACTATAAAATGTATTTATATACTTGTTAATCAACTGTCTTCTCCGTTTTCATATAACCTCAAGAAGAGGGTCTTTGTTTTGTTCAGTGTGTTCCCAGAATTTAAGCATGCTGGTCACGCAAGAGGTGCTCAAATGAATATTTGTTGAGTGGACGAATGCATGAATAAATGAACAAATCCACCTTGGGTAGTGAAGTCACATCACTATGTTGTGACAGAGCTTCCTGAGCCATGAAACAAAGACATGAAGATTAGAGGATCTCCATGTTTTCTCTTTGTTCCCTTACACCACATAAATCTAAACGCAGGCCTGCCTCCAGCTTGAGAACCAAGGAGATGAGCCAGAGCCCTGGTAGTTTCACTCAGCCTTCCACCCCTCGGCTTCCTGGGTGGCCCTGGGCAAGTCATGTAACTCTGTTCTTTCAATTCTCCATTTATAGAACAAGGCTAACACTTACCTACCGCACTGGGGAGTTGGGAGCATTAATTAATGCTTGTAAAATGCCCTGGTAGTTCTCGATTAAAAGATTCAATTAGAGTAAATTGTTACTATTAGGCAAATGAAAATGAAATAACAAGACTGTTCTAGGCACTATAATTCATACGTGAAGTCCAGCTTTAAAAAAATAAGAAGAAACGATCGCCTACATTCTAAAGCAATCCACAAAAAAATATTCTACTCAAGAGTATTTCCAAAATTTTCATCATCTAAGAATAAATTCAAGTTCAAAGAAGAAACATGCTAACTTTTCCTAACCTAGAATGTTCCCTGGTTGTCAAATCTAGTTCTATAGAAATGAGTATGATTATAGTTCAAAAATTTACCACTAAAGAAAAAAATGAATATATTTTAGCCCATTGCCTACTTTATATATCTTATGCTTACAGATCTAAAGGAAAATAAATACTTTAAAGCACAAAATAGCTCAAAAAATATATATCATAGTTGCTTACGTTTGTGAAGACATCCAAGATTATTCAAGAAAAACAGAATACAAAGAAAGAGCTATATTTTGAAATACCAACGCTAGGCAACAGAGCTCTACTAACTGGGTAACTTTAGGCAAGCTAAGACTCTTTATTTAAAGAGCTTTATTAAATTCAACTTCAAATCATTTTTAATTCTCTCTGCCCAAAGAGAAGCGTGCCCACATTTTAACTGCATTTTAAGTGAAGTATTTTGTATTCAATTGAAACCGCTAGTACTAGCCATGAAAAAGACTGTCACAGCATTGCATCTCCTTCCCTCTCTCCTTTCCTTCTGTTCCTTTTCTTCGTGGTTGTGAAGGTCTTCAAAGTGGATCTACTCTGCCTGCCCACTACAGGAAACCTGGGAGATTGCTTCTTTTGTAAGGATCCAGTTGGCCTTCTGAGAAGTTGGGGCTGATTAGTAAAGAGCTAAGATTTAGGAGTCAGAACCCCTCTTTGGGAACACTCGTGTATACAGTAGATGTGAGGTTTGGATGGGAGGCACTCCATAAGGGTTTATGGGCTTAATAGTCAGGGAATGGCGATTGAGTATGAAGTTAATTCACTTATATTTTCTTTAGACCCTACACCTATATCTCCAGTTTACCCATTCTCTTGAATTGCTAAGGATAACATCTATGAAGGATTTTCTAAGTAGTAAAAACCTATGTAAATCTTCAAAATTATTATCTGCTAGCCCTGCTTCTTGGGAAATGGACTTCTTTGGTAGCCAGATTAATATTATGGTTTCTCTTCCCAGAAACATACACATAAATATAGAATTTTATATATGATTTCAGGGGTTTGAAATAGCTCTTAAAATTCATGAATCCCAGATACCATGGCCAAAATGAACCAGATTAGGAAAAAAAAAAATCTAAGGTCTACAGATGGGCCCCAGCAGTACCATGAATTCCCTGTGTTAAAAGAAAATTATCATGGACAATTTACTGATCTCGTTGACTTTTATTCAGTGATTCATGAATCAGGCAGCATTCAATCTAGCAGACAGAAAAGAGCACGGAAGAGCTGTTCCAGGTGAAAGATTTGTATAGAGTGTAGACCAAAGTAAGCAGGATCAAGGAAGTTATAACGGGCATTTACTGATTCATAAAAGCAGGTTATTTTCCTTATATGGAGCAAAGGGAAGTCATGGAACCAGGTCAGGCTAACTGGCGCCCAATAGGCAAGGACTGATTGGTTGACCTCTGCCTTCCTTTCCTGGGAAAGCCGAGCATAGAAACTTATTTAAGTTTCAGTTCATGGGCATCAGGTTCACCATGAGCAACATCATCTTGGGCCTGATCTGGTTGCTTTAACATCCAAAATTATGGACATTTTTCTGAAGAAGTTTCCTTGGCTTCCACCATGCTATCAAGTTCTTCTAATCTATGGCCCACTTGAAGTGACGAACATCTGAGCTAGGGCTCCTTGAAACACTAATCTTGCTCCCTTGGTTAGAGTCTGAATTTCTCAAGGAAAGGAGCATGTCTTCATCATCTTTTTATTATGCTTGCTACATACAGTGTTTAACATAGATTTATGGAATGAATAAATCAATTAACCAATTATAAAGCCAAGCTACTCAGTAGAATAGTTGAATTGTTGGCATAAAACAAAGGAAAAAGAAACACCATGCAAAGACACAGAAAGCTACACACACGCAGATAATCTCATTCATTTTATATCCCAGATATTTCCATATATTTCCCAGAGTAAGCACTTAAGTCATGTGAGGCATATTTTACACTGTATCAGCTTCATAATCAACATTTTCATGGGAAAAGTGTTGTATAAATAATGGCAGCTTCTCATGCCGGCCGAGTGGCACGTTGGTTAAGAGCTGGCTTGGGACGCCAGAGGGCCCC
>NW_017731439.1:2838731-2842452 GCF_001890085.2 Hipposideros armiger | reverse complement strand
AGATTCTCCTCGACAATCCAGCTGAATGAGATAGTAAATGTAAAGTGAGACCTTGATGGGATTTTCCCATCCTCCACCTAACTATTTTGGTATAGAATATGCAAAGCTATTCCACTTATATTTAGGTTTTTATTGACCAGAAACACAAAGGTTATTATTTAAACATTTTATAAAACTGGTCAATATGATCCCATTCTCAGGAAAGGTAAATTTTCTTACTCAAAAGAAGAATTTCAGGGCCCATTTTATACACATTGCGTAACAGCGTATTGATCTCCTTGCTCCCTTTCCTTTCAGCTCTGGGACATTCAGCCTCTTCTTCTCACCCCTGAAAATTACCAGGTGAGGTTCTATTACCCTCAGCTTTCTCTTTACGGTTCCTCAATGCTCCTGAAATACATTTATCAAGGGAAGGTGTTCATTTTCATCTCTGTCCTTATAACTCCCTACATCACTTTTCAAAGTGCTTGAAAGGGCAGATTTTAAGACCTTCTTGCTCTTGCTACAAGTACACATGTTAACGGGCCTCAATAAAGCCAGCGTTTCAGGGGGTTTCTTCTACTCGCGGGATCTTTTATTGGGAATAAATTCCAAAGGTCCCCATTCCTCTTCGCCTGTGGTGCATTACTTCTCTACCATCCGTTAAATTGACAACAGTTTATTTCAAGTGGAAGAAAACAATTAATTTTCCTGTTGACAGCATTAGCCCAGTAGCATGCTCATCTATTGACCTGTTTTCTTCCAAAGGAGGTTTGGAATTGGTCAACTCTTCATGTTAGAGAAAGAAGATAGAGTGAAAATGTAACAGGCAGGACAGATCACTAGACAGAGAGACAGGCATTCTAAGGTCTAGTCCCAGCCCTCCAGTGGGCTTGTCCATCACACACATACGGATGGATGGTAGCAGGCAGTTGCCCCTAGAAGCCTCTGAAAATGGTGGCAGCAGAATGGAGTTAACATGAATTCTGGATGAGGCCCTGGTTCTAAGTCCTGCTCTGGCCCATGAGACTCTGAGAGGATTTGTTTCTCCTCTGTAACTTCAGATTTTTCTTCTGCTTAAACAGACAACTGGGCGAGTTGGTCTCTATTGATGATTACAGCTCTCCATGTCACTTCTACGGGAAGCAGCCTGGAGGCAGTCAGAGCATCCAGATTAGCAAGACCAACTCAATTCTCAGTGGGTGCCTACCCATAACGAGGGTGGGGGTAACTTTAGTTTTGCTGCCCACTTTTATCTATTATTAGATGACAGTGCTGCTGGTAATCTTGACAGCACATGTCCCAATATCTTTCCAACAATGATAGACATTTTTTTTAAAAAAAAACAAACCAAAGAAACTTGTATCTAGCTTAAATTGAGTTTGCATAAAGGTAGAAGTCAAAGACGGGTTATTCAGAATTTAGACTGATGCCTTATCGCTGGCAGGCTATGTTAGAGGGCTTTGTTGTTTATTTCTGCAGCCAAGTGTAAATGCCAGGTAGCAGCACATTAAGGAAGAAACACTGCTACCTTGATGTAATTGTCTAACTTGTGTCCATTTCGTTTCCAAAAACAAAAACAGTATCCTTATAAGACAAACTGTAAGGTAAATTTTAAGGTAAACAGTAATAAAATGATGCTTATAATTTTTCATGGTTTCTTTTATTGCAAAAGAAATATTTATCCAATTCCTGTTAAGTCCATCAGAAAGACTCTGACACATACTCTCTTTAATAAAGAGTAGTTTGATGCCTACACAAACCTAAGAGGTATTTTATTTTCACAAAACCCTCTCAAATCCAAAATGATCAAATTTCAAATTCATTTGTCAACTATAACCCAAGTTCATAGGTTGGTAGATTTAAGAGGAATTAATAGACACAATTACACACACACACACACACACACACATAACCAGCTTTTGCATAAATTTAAGGGGAAAAAAATGCCTAATCTAAATGTAAGTAAAATATTATTTTGACAAGAAAACCACTTAGCATAATAAAGATAAGCCTCAACAGCGTGACTTTTTGTTCCAGTATCATGAAGATATATATTTTTTCTTTTTGCTTTCCTAGTAGCTAAAAACCACACACTGCTACACAGTAACTGTAATGGAGGCAGCTTTTCAACAAGTCTCTCTTGACAGTGCTTAACTTTATTATCCTGTTACAATATATTGGGCACAAGGGGGCACTGAAGGAGTGAACAATTCCATCTACCATTCTGGAACTAGACACCTAAGTGTTCACCTTTCACTCTGCCACACTGTAGCAGTTGCTTCCTTCCTTCTTTTTTTTCTTTTTTCTTTTTTAATACCTCTAAGGAATGTGCCCAGCTACTCTGATCACATGAGGGAAATGCATCCAGCCCACGGACACCACCACACCAAATGGCCTTTTCTAAGAGTATATATAGCATATCATCATGAAACAACATTCATTTAAACACCAAATATTTGGGGCAACATTCTACCAGTTTGCTACTCAATATTCATAATACCCTTCCTTCTTACTAACAAAATCCCTATGTTTTTGGAGGCAGCTACAACCTACATTTCCCAGTCTCCCTAGAAGATCAGTGTAGATAATGAGATGGAAGAGGAAGTCATCATGTGAGACGTCTGGGAGATTTATCCAAAGGAGGGGTTTGTTGAATTGGCAGGCGTCTTTTCCCCTTTCTCTTTCTTCCTGTCTAGAGAGTGAATGCCATAGTTGGTGCTGCAACATTCATCTTTCAATTCTGAAACAATGGAGGAACAGAAAGAACAACCCTAAGACCTTGCTAGGACTATGGAATTTCTACCTCATCCCTACACTGCCTCCTTCCAAACTTCATGTTATATGAAAGGGAAAAAAAAAACTTTTATCTGGTTTAATCCCCTGTGATTTGGGTCTCTGAAGCTTTAAAATAAAAGTATTTGAAAACTGCAATTCCCAAATGATACATCCTAAAAGTACCCTGGTTAACAATGGAGACTCTTTAATTATATATTGCAAAGGCATTGGACCAAAGGAAATATTTCACTGAGCTTCCATCCAGGCCCATGAAAGATAATGTATGATTATGAAAAAACACGAGCTACAGTGCATTTTTAAACATCTTTCTAATTAATTGGACAAATACAAAATATCAACTAGTATTCTCTACAGGAAAGCCTTGCAGTGATCACAATAAATTCCAATTCTCCTCTAAATGACTGGTCTCATCTACAAAAGCAACTGCCCATTACATCATCCACTGGAATCCACAGCTGGAAAGCCCGATGGGAAGCACCGCAGGTCAGTGCAAAGCTTTGTCCATCTCCATTGCTCACTGGAACGTGCAGGCAGCTGCACTTTTAACAATCTCCCCTCTCAGCACCCTGGTCAGCGGCCTCACCCTGAACTCACCACTCCCAACACCCTGGGCTCTAACCCCACCCTTACCAGGGACCCTGTCTCCAATCCTTCTGGTGAAAGAAGGCTGGAGAAACCAAATATTTAAAAGTGGCTCCTTCTTGAGAGACATCCTGGGCTTCTGAGTCTATTTCGCCCATGAAAGAAAGAACTGTTTATTTTTATCTGATGGGTTAACTGAAAATTTAAACTTCCCTACCATTTATATTAGTACGTTCCATGTTATTTCAGTGGGTGAAACATTCAATCTAGAATTCTTTTAACAAGTACAAATAGTTTTAAAATGCAAATCTTTGAATTATCCAAGTTTGATGGATGTGCTTTTAGAGAGTCTAGTCAAAGG
>NW_017731439.1:2802270-2837456 GCF_001890085.2 Hipposideros armiger | reverse complement strand
TGTGCAAAAAGTTTTTAGTTTGATGTAGTACTACTTATTTATTTTTTCTTTTGTTTCCCTTGTCCGAGGAGATAGATCAGAAAAAATATCACTAGAGTAATCAGAGAGCTTACTGCCTGTGTTTTCTTCTAAGAGTTTTATGGCTTTGGGTCTTACATTTATGTCTTTAATCCATTTTGAGTATTCTTATATATGGTATAAGAAGGTAGTTCAGTTTCATTTTTTTGCATGTGTCTGTCCAGTTTTCCCAGCACCATTTATTGAATAGACTGTCTTTACTCCATTGTATGTTTTTGCCTCCTTCATCATAGCCTACTGTGATTTCTTTAAATGGACAGTAGATTTATATTCTCTAACTCAGCTGAGTCCAGGGACAAAATCTTTTAAGTTGAAGAGTTTAAATTAGACACAAAGAAATGGTTTTTAATTGAAAAAACAGTAAATACTGAGTAAGCTATATTAAATAGGGCTATAAAATTTCATGTTGGGAGAGCTCTTTTAAAGTAAAACTGACAGCCATCAGTCATAGAAAATGGCCAACCAGGAGTTGCTTTTCTCACCTGAGATGATTTCACCAGTGTGTGTTTAGTCTTCTGTCTCTGCAACTCAGACCTCAAACCTCGATAGTAGTTATGACCAGTTTCAGCATTGTTTTCTTCAATGCTAAACCGAAAATATACATGCGTACATTATAAAGAGTAAATAATATTTTAACATGAAAAGTATTTTGTACATCTGTTCCAACTAGCTTAAATATCTATTTGTTGAAGAAATTTATTAATGTGAAGTTCCCCCTCCCCCGACACTTTGTTTTTAGGTGAACGACCTGGAAGAAAGGCATTTTCAGCTAATAGCACAAAAAAGCAGAGGTGAGGATAGATGTCAGCACCACTGTTTTCTCAGTTCCCAATGCTTACTTAGTATGTTACACGGTGGCTACTCAATGTATGGTCTGCAGAGGAACAACAGCAGCACGACTTGGGAACCTGGAAATGCAGGATCTCAGGTCTCACCTCAGACCTATGAAACCCACATGCTCCCCCCAAGGGATCTGTAGGTTCACTGAAGTTTGTGATGCCCTGCTTTAGGCTATCTCACCACCTAAATGAATCACCACTTTTCTTCTAGAAATTGGACGAAAATGCAATCAGAATGCCTTACCTCTCTGAGTATAAATGGCACAAGAATTCAAGTCAATGCCAGAAGTCAAAGTTTGTGCCACACGTGGAACTAACACAGGTGCTAACTTTAAATGCTCACTCTCTGTAAGATGAGTCTCGAGCATTCCTCTTCATCCTCATGAGCAAGTAAACAGTTAACATAAATTAATACTGGAGATGCATGATCGTTAAACAGAAAGAAAGAAACTGGCAGACAAGGAGAACACATAAACCTTCTCCATCCATTCCCCTTTCACCATGAGGGATGTGTCAGAACACAGATGGTTTGGCTGCCCAGTTGTCTTTAATTTCTCCTTTAGGTCTGGCTTGGTTGTTCTTTAATTTTAGCGTTAGTCAAGATTATTGTTCTATTAAACACACATGGACACATATTCTTAAGGAATGATGTAAGCAATTTTCAATGGCAATCTTTACCATTCTCTATTTTTACTTTAAATACAAACTTGAGAACCTATCCCCATGTAAGCTATTATCCCCTTACATTTTTGGAAAATTATATAAATACCTGTTGGGCTCACCAGTGCTTTCTTACTACATGTCTTGTCCTAGATGGATCTGTGTCACTGCACAATAGTTTGGAAACATCCAAGCAATAATCAAACCCATGAGAGCTGGTACGAATGCATTATAAACTCATCACGTAACTCAGAGGTGGTCAGAAAGTGTAAATGAATGTTTACATAGCTGTTATCTGGTTTGGAGAGAAGGTAGGGATGTTGAGGAAGACAAAAAAAAAAGAATGAATGTGAGAAAGGAAATATCACTGGAATGCTGAAATTGCAAATGAAACCCACAGAAGTCAGGAAATTCACGAGTTAAGGCTCCCACCGCTCCCTTAATTCTGCCCCTGGTGTTGGGCAAATGCATTGTGTGTGTGTATCTTTCATTACCAGATCCTATAACACTTGGCAACAGAGCCCACTTAGGATGGTGTGAAGAAGCATATGGCTCCTTATGAAACGAGCTTTAAATACATCGAAAGGTTAACAACTAATATAACAAGGGAGTTTTTCCTATAAAAGTTTAATGTTAATTATAAAATCGGATAACATTGTTATGGCGTGAAATATGAAATACACAAGGCAGCACTCCCCTGGGGCAAAGTGGATGTGCACAGTGTTCAAAATAGAACTTTCCCACCTTCAGTGTATAAAATTGGAAGTAGTTCTTTCTCCCTGGAAAATCTATGGAAATCAGCTAATGTAGTAAAATTTCAGAATCTCTACTTTTGCTTTACATAAGGAGAATAAATTTCAGAGACTGCCAACTATAGTTAAAATAACAATATACTAACAAGCCAATGTGGGGCAGGAGATGGGGAATAACAAATGATTCTTCCCCACCCCCGCCCCCACCCTACAAAAATCATTTCTGGTTGGTTTTGGAAAGCTGTGTATATGTATGGTATTATCTTCCTTTGGATTTATCTTCCTTTTGACATTTATTCTTGACAACTGAATGCCTCTGAACGTGTTCAAGATAGAAAAACTATCCCAGGCGTTATGTCCACTTGGAGATTAAAAACAAAGCAATGTAGGATAAAAATTTGCACAAGTCATTCGAAAAATGCCCTCCCCCGCCCCATGAAGGCACAGTAAACAGTTAATGAACAGTGAAAGTGAACTTTGTAGACATATCAGTTTAGTGGTTATTAAGGCGATGCTGAAGCTTTTGAAGAGAAAATTAACCCTTCCAGGAGTGGTCATATAATTTGTGGGGCCCGGTGCCAAATGAAAATACGAGGCCCTTGTTAAAATATTATTAAGAATTTCAAGATGATGACACCAGAGCTTGAAACCAAGGGCAAAGCACTTCTAAGCGTGCAGCCCTGTGACACTGTAAGTTGCACACCCAAACTCCTTCGATTAAACCAACTTCTCCACTCTGCCTTTCTTATAGCACTTATCATTTCCTATTATTCTTAGTCCTTGGAGTGTCACCTTAAATTCTCCCACTAGCTTGTGAATTCATTGTAGAAAGGGACTCTGAAAATAACATGGGCTCTCGAATCAGACCAATCTGCCTTTAATTTCCAGCTTCTGCCACTTACTAGTTGTGTGAACCTAACTGCATTATGTAATTTCTAAGACTTGGTTTTCTCATCTGTAAAGTGGGGATACTGGTAATACCTTCAGGACAGGATTGCTGTGAGAATAAAATAATTCACAATGTTTGGCCCATAGTGAGTACTTAAAAATGGTGGCAATTTGTATTATTGCATCATAAGGTTATTGTGAGGATTACAATGAGGTATTAGAAAGAACTACACAATGTCTAATGATAATGGGGTTGGTTAAAATTAATATGATAAATTTATACAATGACATACTGTGTTGCTGAGGTAGATCTCTACATTTGCCCAATGCATTCAATCACAGTAGTATCTAAAAGATGGTGCACCAATTGGCAGTATCAGCAGCCCCTGAGAGCTGGTTAGAAATGCCAATTCTAAGACGGCAGCCCCGGCCTACTACATCTGGAACTCTGGGGGTAACACCTGGTTATCTGAGGTATACCAAGCCCTCCAGGTGATTCCGATATGCTCCCAAGTTTGAGAACCACTGATATACTACATGAGTTGGGTCTGTGAGCTGGTAAAGTTTTCTTAGCTGTGTTTTTATTAATTTATGAAGCAAGCTGCAGACGAGTTCCCAAATTAATTTCAAGGCCAGAGATATTCCATCTCTCCACCTCAGCAGATATTAGTGAGGGTGTTCCTCTGGCCAGTGCTTGAGGAACCACGCTCATGCCTAAGACTTGTACCATTTTGCTTTTGGGGAGAGGAAGTCATACTTTCCTTTTTCTTTTTTGACTTTTTGTACTGTTAGAATATTTTTAACCATACATACACATACACACATATATATATATATATATATATATATATATATACACACACATATATAATATTATATATATACACAAACACATATATATATAAATCTTGTCATGTGATTCTATAAAACTACCCAATTTATTTTTAATGAATATTTTAAAGTAAATAAACACACCTAAAAGTGAAGGGGAAAAAATCATGGCTCTGGTTCACTAGAATGAGGCTAGAATAAAAAGGATTTGAAAATCAGGCTGAGCAGTGCGGACTGTTCTTCTAGAAGCAGAGAACCAGCCCTAATCTGTAGACTTCCACCCATGATGCTGAGCAAACCCTCCTTGCCTGGGGAAATCCTAGCAGGAGGGCCTCTAATTTCATGAAATAAGCCAGGTTGACCTCGAAAACTGTTCGCAAGGAAATTACACAGGAGCGAGGGCACTTCACACAATTCTCTCATAGGGTTTTCATTCTTTTAGGGTTGGTTTCCATGGAAATCTACACCTGCCAGTTCCCTGGGGTCTCTAAGCCTGAGGACTTTGAGGAAACAGGGAGGAAAGTCTGGATACAGCAGATTTTATAGGCTTCTTTTACTTAGCGTTTTTGCTTATGGTGTTCTGAGAAGCCGAATTGTGAGACTACAGAGAAATTCTATTTGTAATATCCCACTTTCTTGCTTTCTGGAACCTTGAAAACATAAGATAGTGAGGCTTCAAGTGCATAGTTATTTTGTATATAGATATGAAAGTGGGTCAAATGCCAGGAGCAGCATTGTTTTCGGAATGTTTTGGTAATGATAAGAATCCTTTATATTTACAGTGAGAAATTCTTACCCAGAGAACCCAGGGCCCTTTAAATCTTTAAAATTTGCCTTGAGCCAGAGTAGTAAGAGCACATATTTTTACTATTTTTGAATCCGGAGTGTTAGAGTCACTAAGACAGGTGGTCACCAGCTGGGAAGCAGTGAGCTCAGCCAGGTGACCTCTGAAAGCCCCTTACGAAGTAAGAATGTGTGATGACTGTAGTTACAGACTAGGGTCATCTCTGTTGGCCCATATATGAAGCTTTCCTGATTAGCTACATAGCTCTATGCCCTCTCTCTCCTCCCACAAGAATTTAGGTTGAGAAAGGATTACATGCAGTTCTGCCCCCACTGGGAGGAGAAAACAAGCTCTTTCAGGGGCATCAGTCAACACTGACTGAGGTCTGACTGTTTGTGGATTGCTGGGGGGGCGGGAGGGACAATAGCAGGGTGACAGTAAATAAATAGACAAAACAGGTACCCAAAGCAGCTTACAGCTGTTTAAGAATACAGTGTATGACACGTATAGCATTTTCAAAGGGCAAGTCACTTGTGTTCATTTTTATTCAACAAAATATAGCCTTGTTTCTCGGACGCTATTTCAACATTGACCAAAAGGTTCAAGGAAAGGCTGGCATTTAAAAAAGAAATTGTTATAATATGTTTTGGGTTGTTTTGTATTTGGTGTGCTTGCTTGTCGGTTAGCTGATTTTACCTAGAATTTTCTTTTTTAAATTTTAACAGTTTTATTTTGGTGTAACATAGATGCTAAAAACTGCCTATTTTAAGTAATTCAACAAATTTAAGTAGATTTATAGTTGTACAACCATCACCACAATTGCAGTGTTAGAACACTTCTATCACCCCCAAAATATCCCTCAGGCCCATTTGCAATCAGTCTTTACCCCCAGACAACCATCAACCTGCTTCTGTCCCTACAGATTTCCCTTTACTAAGCATTTCATGGAAAGGGAATCATGCTATATATTGTCTGCCTCTGGCTTCTTTCATTTAGCATATAAAAACTCATCCACATTGTAGCATGTATCAATAGTTTGTTTTACTGCTGAATAGTATTCCATTATATGAATATACCACATGTTGTTTATCCATTCAATAGCTGATGGACATTTGGGTGGTTTCCACTTTTGGGCTATTATGCATAAAGCTACTTATACATTCATATAAACGTTTTTAGGAGAACATGTGTTTTCATTTCTCTTGGGCAAATACTTAGTACTGGAATTACTGGTTTATATGGTTAATTTATGTTTAAGTTCCTAAGAAACTGTCAAATTGTTTTCCAAAGTGGCTGCATCAGCATTATTTACGGTGGCAAAGGCATGGAAACAATGAAAGCATCCTTCGGTAAATGACTGGATAAAGAAGATGTGGTATATATATACACAATGGAATACCACTCAGCCAAGAAACGATGAAATACTGCCATTTGCAACAACATGGATGGATCTTGAGATTATTACGCAGAACAAAATACGTCAGACAGAAAAAGTCAAGAACCATGACTTCACTCATATGTGGGATATAAAACTGAAAGCAACAAGACAAAGAAAGAAACAAAAACTCATAGACACAGACAATAGTTTCGTGGTTACCAGAGGGTAAGGGAGGAGGAAGCTGTGGTAGAAGAAGGAAAAGGGGGTCAAATATGAATATATGGTGATGGAAGAGCTGACTCTGGGTGGTGAACACACAATGTGACATAGAGATGATATATTATACAAATGTACACTTGAAGCCTACATTATTCTACTAACCATTGTCACCCCAATAAATTTTAAAAAAGGAAAAAAAAATCAGTTCACATTCTCATCAGTATGTATGAGGGACCCAGTTTTTCTATATCCTTGCCAATATTTGCTATAGTCTGCTTTTTTTATTACCACCTTTCCAATGGTACTTCATTATCATTTAATTTGAATTTCCCAGATTATTAATGATTGCAAACATCTTTTCATGTGCTTACTAGTTATTAGTATATCTTCTTGGTAAAATATTCAAAAAATTTTTTTCATCTTTTAATTAGGTTGTTGATCTTAGTATTGAATTGTAAAAGTTGTTTATATATTATGAATACAAATCCTTTATCAGACATATGACTTGCAAGTATTTTTGTCCAGCTTGTGGTATATCTTCTCATTTTTTTAAATGGTGTCTTTTGAAACATACAAGTTTTTAGCTTAGATAAATCTACTTTATGAAACTTCTATTTTGCGGATTTTGATTTTGGTGCTATACCTAAGAACTCTTTGCCAATCTCAAGGTAATGAAGATTTTCTCCTGTGTTTTCTTTAGAACTTTTATAGTTTTTAAAATTTAGATGGTATGTTATAATAATCAATTTTCAGGTATTAAACCAATTTTGCTTTTCTAGGACAAATGCCACTTGGTCACAGTGTATAATTCACTATATCTGTAGCTGGATTTGGTTTGCTAATATTTTGTAACTTTTCATCTATATTCTCAAGGGATACTGGTCTATAGATTTCTTGAGATGCCTTTGGTTGGCTTTAGTAGCAGGGTAATACTGGCCTGATAGAATGAGTTGAAAAGAGTTCCCTCATCTATTTTCTGGAAGAGTTTGTGAGGATTGGTAATATTTGTTCTTTAAATATTTGATAGAATTCACAAGTGAAGTCATCTGAGCCTGGGTTTTTATGTAGGAAGAGTTTTAATTACTAACTTAATTTCTCTACTCATTAGAGTTCTAGTCTGAATTTCTATTGCTTCTTGAGTCGGTTTTGGTCATTTCTATCTTTCCAGGATTTGTTCATTTCATCTAAGTTGTCTAATTTGTTCACCTAAAATTCTTCATAATATTCCCTCATAAGCCTTTTAATTTCTTCATGGTTAGTACTAATATTCCCTCTTTCATTCCTGATTTTGGTAAAAAGAGTACACTCTCTCTTTTTTATTGACAATTATTTAGTTAGTGGTCACACTAACTAAATAATTGTCAATATTGTTGATTTTTTTTACTTTTGTCTTCATTAACATTCTCTATTGCTTCTGTTTTCTATTCATTGATTTTTACACAAATCTTTACCGCTTCCATTATTCTGCTTACTTTGAATTTAGTTTGATCTTCTTTTCCTAGTTACTTAAAATAAAAGCTTAGGTTATTAATTTAAGATCTTTCTTGATATAAGGTAATGTATTGGGTTGTCAGAAAAGTCATAATGTATCTTTGCAACAGATGGCACTAGTTCATTTTTGGAAGTACTAGATCATTAACATCTATGTTATTGCTATGTCATTTCACAGCTGACAGTTCTAGCTTCAATCTAAAAAAAAAAAGAATTGAGCGATTTGGTTGAGTTTTGGAGATTTTACAACAAGTTAGAGATGGAAGACCAAACTGCATTTTTGCCATGTTTTACTGTTTTGCTTCCATAAAGGGAAGAACACACATCAAGCTTGTGAAAAGTTGCATAAAGCTTACGGTGACAATGCTCTACAAGAACGTCAGTGCCAACGATGGTTCACGAAATTCCGTGCTGGTGATTTTGATCTCAACGAAGCTCCTCAGTCAGGGAGGCCCACTGAGGTTGATGACGACAAAATAAGGGCATTGATCGAGTCAAAGCTGCATTACACGACATACGAGAGATTGCAGAAACATTGAACATCTGTCATTCAAGCGTTCACGACCACCTGAAGAAGCTGGGAAACATAAGCAAGCTCGATATTTGGGTTCAGCAAGAACTCAAAGAAGTTCATTTGATGGTGCATATAAACATCTGCAATATGCTCATTAAACTTGAGGAAAACGATTCTTTTTTTTGAAGTGACTGATAACTGGTGATGAGAAGTGGATTGTTTACAACAATGTGGTGTGCAAATGGTCTTCATCCCGACATGATGATTCGCCTCAAACGACATTGAAAGCAGACATTCATCAGAGGAAGGTTATGCTCTCAGTGTGGTGGGATTTTAAAGGTGTCATGTTTTTCGAGCTCCTACCAAGGAACCAAACAATCAATTCAAATGTGTACTGTCGGCAACTGGACAGTTTGAATGAATCCATCATCCAGAAACTTCCAGAGCTTAATTGTAAACAAGCTGTGTTCCATTGCAACAATGCAAGAGCACACACAGGTTGATCACACGTCAAAAATTATTGGAGCTTGGATGGGATGTGTTGCCACACCCACCATACTCGCCTGACCTTGCGCCGCCAGACTTCCACTTGTTTCGCTCTCTCCAAAACTCCTTGCATGGTATAGTGTTCAATTCAGATGAGGCTGTAAGTCAGCACCATCTTCAGTTTTTCACAAATAAAGACAGGTCCTTCTACGAATGAGAAAGTATGAAGCTCACTGAAAGATGGCAAAAGGTTATCAAACAAAACGGACAATATATCATTGATTGATCTTTGTTCTTCATATAAATAAATGACCTTTGAAAAACACAGACAAAATGCATCATGACTTTTCCAACAACCAAATAGTTGGATACAGCTTCGAATGTATTGGGTTGTCGGAAAAGTCATGACGCATTTTTGCAATGAAAAACTTAGAAAAAATATGTCATGACTTTTCCGACAACCCAATAGTTGATTAAATCTTCAAATTTCCCTCTAAGCACTGCTGTGGTTTCATCCCACTATTTTGAAATGCTGTGTTTTGGATTTCATTCAGTTTAAAATATTTTCTAATTTCCATATGATTTCCTTTTTGACCCATGGATTATTTGAAAATGTGTTAATTTCCAAATGGAAATTTGCTAAATTTGTTTCTGTTATTGATATCTAATTTAATTTCATTGTGATCAAAGAACATAATTGGTATGATTTCAATCCTTTTAAATTTAGTGAGTCTTGTTTTATAGCCTAACATATAGTCTACCCTAGAGAATGTTCCATGTATGCTGCTGTTGGGTAGTGTTCTAAGACTGTTACTTCAAGTTGGTTGACAGGGTTATTTAAGTCTCTGTTTATTGATTTTCTGGTGTGGTTGACAGGGTTATTTAAGTCTCTGTTTATTGATTTTCTGTCATATGTAACACTATTTCATAAATTATTCAGAGTGGGGTATTGAAGTTTCCAACTATTATTGTTCAGTTGTCCATTTCTCCTTTCAATTCTTTCAGTGTTGCTGGGGATCTGTTATTAAGTGTTTAATAACTGAGGAATTGGCCCTTTAACATTATAAAATACACTTTTTTGTTCCTAGCAATATATTTTGTCTTAAAGTCTATTTTTTCTGATATGTGTAGAGCCATTCCAGCTCTCTTAAGGTTATTGTTTGCATTGTCATGCATTCAGTTTTACCCTATTTGGATCAAAATGAGTGTCTTATAGATAGCATTTTGTTGGAGCTTCAAGTTTTATCCAGTCTGACACTCTCCGCCCTTGATTGGAGTTTTTAGTCCATTTATATTTAATATAGTTATTGATATTGTTTGATGTATATCTGCTATTCTGCTTTTTTGTCTTTTCAGTTTATGTCTTATTTGTTCCTCTGTTCTTCCATTACTACTTTCTTTTGTGGTAAATAGATATTTTCTAGTGCACTATTTTAATTGCTTTGTTAGTTATTTCTTAAATATTCAGGTTTTTTTTTAAATGTTTGGTTTAGGATTTTCACTACAGAGCTTACTTTATTACAATTTACCTCAAATTAATACTAATTTAATTCTTGTAAAATATAGAAACATTCTAATATAGGTCAATTTCTTCTTCCCTCTTTTTTGCTATTATTTTCATATATACTATATTTTGATATGTTATAAGTTCAGTAATGCAGTTTTAAAAATATTCTTTTGAAGTGTATGTAATCTTATGTATTTTAAACTAGTTAAGAGGAGAAAAGAGAAAATCTATACAGGGGGTGAAAAAAATGCATACACATTTTAAGAAAGGAAAAGACTGTATTGAAATTGTAATACTCGATATATACCAATAACAAAAGATGAATACAAGTCACGTGTAGAAATGTTTTTGGATATATATATATATATATATATATATATATATATTTAATTATAGTTTACACTCAACATTATTCTACTTCAGCTTCAAATGAATAGCATATTGGTCAGGCATCTACATAGTCTATGAAGTGATCCCCATAAGTCCAGTGCCCATCTGGCACCCTATACAATGTTTACAACACTATTGATTATATTCCCCATACTGTATTTCATATCCCCATGACTATTATGACTACTGATTTGCACTTTCTAATCCCTTTACCTTCTCCCCCATCCCCAACCCCTCCCATCTAGCTATCATCAGTTTTTTTCTCTGTATCTCTGAGTCTATTTGTTTAGTTTGCTTGTTTATTCCATTCTTTAGATTCCACATGTAAGTGAAATCATATGGTATTTGTCTTTCACAGTCTGACTTATTTCACTTAGCTTAATATTCTCTAGGCCCATCCATGTTGTTGCAAATGGTAAGATTTCATTATTTGTATGGCCGAGTAATACTCCATTGTATAAATGTACCACAGTTTCTTTATCCAATCATCTATCAGTGGGCATTTCAGTTGTTTCCATGTCTTGGCTATTGTGAATAGCAGTACAATAAACATAGGGGTGAATGTATTTTTTTGAACTAGTGTTTTGGATTTCTTTGGATAGATACCCAGGAGTGGAATTGCTGGGTCATAATGCATTTCCATTTTCAATATTTTAAGGTACTTTCATACTGTTTTCCATAGTGCCTGCACCAATCTGCAATCCCACCAACAGGGCATGAGGGTTCCCTTTTCTCCACATTCTCGCCAACACTTGTCGTTCGTTGAATTATTGATGATAGCCATTCTGACAGGATTGAGGCAGTGATCATTAGAGAAATACAAATAAAAACCACTTTTAGCATTTTGAATATGTCATCCCTTCTGAGTTTCCTTTGTTCTGAATAAGAAGTAAACTATGTCACATTGTTGTTTCCCTGTATGTGATGAGTAGTTCTTCTCTTGTTTTTTTCAAGACTTTGTCATTGGTTTTCAACAGTTTGACTACAATGTGTCTAGGTGTGGCTCTCTTTGTATTTATCCTACTTGGAAATTATTAAGTTTGTTGGAGCTGTAGATTTGTTTTTAATCAAATGTTTGACCATTATTTCTTCAAATATTTTTCCCGATCCTTTCTCTCTTTCATCTCCTTCTAAGACTCCCAATATCCCATAGGTCTCTGAGTCTCTCCTCATTTTTCTTTCCTTTCAGTTCTCCAAATTGAACAATTTCTATTGTTCCATCTTCAAATTTCCTGATTCTTTCTCCTTCAATCTCATATCTTCTGTAGAGCCCCTATAATGATTTTACACTTCAGTTATTTTACTTTTCAACTGCAAAATTTACTTCACTTAGTTATTTTGTATAATATATCTCTTTATTAAGATTCTCTATTGGATTAATCATTGTTATCACACTGTTTTTTAATTCCTTGAAAGTTACCTTTAGTTATTTGAATATTTACAATAGCTTCTTTGAAGTCTTTTTCTGCTGAGTCCAACAACTGGACTTCTCAGAGATAACAGGTATTGACTTTTTTTTCCTAAGCCTGGGTCACATTTTCCTATGTCTTTGTATGTATTATACTTTTGTGTTGTTGTTGAAAACTGGACATTTCAAATAATATATTGTGGCAACTGAGAGTTTCTATTTTTCCTTCCTGGGGGTTATTATTGTTGCTATTTTTGTTTGTTTGTTTGTGTTTAGTAATTTGCCTGAAGTAAGTCTGTGGAGTCTGCCTCCCCCACAGTGTGTGGCCACTAATAAATATGCTCAGATTTTTATTTATCCTTGATTTCACTTGTTTAGCCTGGCTTCACAGTGGTTGTTCTTGTGTTAGCATAGTTTAGTGATCAGCCAGTGATTGGTCAGAGGTTGTACTCAAACATCTTGAGCCATACTACCATTTGAGGGTAGAGCTATGTGTAGGCTGGGAAATGCATCAAAAGTTCAGGTGGTTTACAAGACTCCCCTGTCTTTGACTTTCCATATGTGCAAAGCCTCATTATCAACCAGGATGAAAACACAGCTAGGGATGTCTCCAGTCTCTCCTGAGTATGTGTATTGCCTAACCATGCACACGGCCTTCCAGAAGACCAGACATATATTGGAGTTTATCAAGGTCCACTATGGCTATCTCATTTCCTGGCTTTTCCTGTTAAATTCCTTCCTCCAACCAGGATCACATCTTCAGGTCAGGTGCAATGTTGGCCTTCCTTGTTTGTTTGCCACTAGGATCATACTACTTTCGATGACACTTAGGGATGTGATGTGTACTCATACTACATTCCAAACCAAGTCATCCCCTCCAGCAGTGAAGCTGCTGGTTTCCTCAACTTTCCACACCTTAATAGAACTTCTACACTGACCTAAATGGGTCTTGTGGATGGGGTGAATGGAAGCATCTCCAAGCTAAAATGGCATATAGATTTTCACATTTCTAACCCAAGGTTCAGTAGATTTTTTTGTTTTTTTAATAAATGCTCCTAAATTTGTTTCTATATCTTTGGTGGATTTATTTCAAGAGTTCTAAAATGGTTGCTTTTCACAGTTTTGTTCATATTTGTCATTGCTTTTTGTGGAGAGGATTTGCCATGCTCCTCTCTGCTGCCACCTTGAAGCCTTGCCCTCTAGAATAAACTTGTGTGTCTTTAGAGCCCCAGCAAAGTGATCAATAAGGGGAAGAAATCAAGAAAATATCACTTTATTACAAAATAAAATAAAAATCAACAATTAACCTGGAGTTTGGAAATTTTGAATAGAATGAAAAAGGGATAATCAAAAAAAGTTTCATCTGGGAATTAACATAACTGGGTTCTGGTTCTGACATTGCTCCCTATGTGCTGCTAATCCTAGTGTGTTCCTTCATCTAGCTGAGGCTTAGATTCCTCAGCTGTCAAAAGAAAAAAAAAACAGCTGGAATTAAATTCCTTATAAGGGTCTTTTTAGGTCTAATATCTGTACTTCAGATGAAAAAAAGGAAAGCATGCCTGAGAGACGCTTAAAGGATCATGGTAACAATTAAAATATAAGCAAGTATGCTGCACTAAAACACCTAGAGACACTTCCTTGGTAAAACTGGCTGGTGAGCATGAACTTGGCTCAGCACACACTCAGAGAATGTGAATGTGTCACTAGACCCAAGCACCCATGGCCCTTCGACGTGCTCAATAACCAAAATGTACAAACAGTGTCCTGGCTGAGAATATAAATAATAGCTGGATAATCAAGGCTTAAAGCATCACAGGTAAGTAGTATAACATGGTCCCATCTAAACACAAGGTTTCTAATCTCTGCTCCTCACTTAGTAATTGTGAATAAGAATCCTTAACTAGTCTAGGCTTCAAGTTCCTCATCTGAAAAATTAATACAAAATAATGTATTACTTTCACAAGTAAAATGATTAAAACAAACATGGTATTTCAAATTCACAGCACAGAGCCTGGTATACAAGTGCTCCATAAATGGTTGTAGGTATAATTATTTCATATCTCCAGTGTGGTCCTATATGCTGGCAATGGATGAAGGTTAGAGTCCACACCTGATCTCTCTCCCCTTTACTAGATTGATGCTAGGGTAGATATAGTACCTTATGGATGAAATGGGAGGGTAAGTAGGAAAGATGACAAAGAAGACGGCACTGAACAGGAGGCCACAGACGGTCTGATTTGCTTTGGGTGAGAGCAAGTGAGGGTGGAAGGGGCAGCAGGAAGCACAGAATCTGATGTTGCCTGCAGCCCCCTCGCAGGTCCCGTTTCAGGAACCCAAGGGCTTCTCCCTTCTCTTTCACAACCTCAAGCATCTGTATATCTCTATGACTCACCGCTCTCTCTTCTCTATCAGCAAAATATGCAGTTTCACTCCTCCACCTTGCCTCCCAAATTGGTCCCAAGCCCAGAGATTTCCCAAAAGTGTGTTTCATTTATCCCCTTTGGCAGGCAGCACTAAGGGTGCTCCCCGGGCTGACATGTTGCTGGCCAGGTTTACCCACTCTGGTGTATGTCGTCTTTTTGACACATGGGGCCTTTCCACTAAGGCTCTAGGAAACAGCCTCTCCAAAAGAATCAGTTAGGATGTTAAGGACATATTGGCTCCTGTAACTGACCATGTGCAAGGGTCATGCGGGAATCAGGTATGGCTCAGTCAGATTTCTCCTCCATGTTCCTGGGATGCTCTTGCCTCTGCCCAGCCTCACCTTCTTTGTCAGACTAGAATCATACCTGGACAGCATAGCAGACAAGAGGGAGAGAGGGGCAATTCCTTCCTCTGGCTCTCTGTAGAGATAAGCACTCCCTTTACCAGCATCTTTTTGAAAACCTTGAAATCATTCCCATTTCTGAGTCAATTCCTGTGGTCAGAGGGTTGCCATATACACTGGCTGACTATAGCCTGGGTTCTTTAAGCTGTCTGCTGGCAAACTTCTCAGGATTTTAAGTCCATGTGAATCCTCTGGGAATCTTGGGAAAATGCAGATTCTGATTCAGGACACTTGGAGTAGAGTCTGAGATTCTGTATTTCTAGCAACCCAGGTAAACAGTGACGGTCTGCACTTTGAGTGCAAAGGAACTGTGGGTGTGTAGACTAGCTTTGGAAGGGCTTGCAAGCTTCTATTCACCATTGAATTCCCAGGGTCTCTAATGCCACCCACTATGTTAAAGTTATCCTATAAATATTTGTTAATTTTGAAGAATATCTTCCCAAATATTGGGAAATTGATGCATAGTCAGGTAACAAACATTTCTAATTCATTATCCCTCTCCAGGCACAACTGTCAACTTTTAAGCCTTTCCAATGTTATTTAAAACACTTGATAGATTCTGAAAGTTAAAAATGAATAAATGATACAACACTTGCACTTTGAAACTAAAAAATTACATAAGTCTCCTTTCTTTGATAACATGAGTAAAAGATAAGTTCAATAACCCTGTTGAGACATTAATATTTAGACACAGGGAGCTCCTTTCCAGGTGCATAAAAATTTGCAAATAGAAGTATTACATACAAAGATTATTGAATGCTTGAGCCTAGAAGTAAACTGCATTATTCTTTGCAAACTTTTTACCATGCCTTTTTGTGTGCAACAAGTTTAAGTGGCATGTGAAAAAATTAAAATTATGACACAAAGTATCCAACTTTATTCAAAGTGTTTCTGAAATATTTTAACATCTTACGTGTTTCTTACTGTTTGCAGCTGTCAGAAATAGCTTTGTGTTCTGATGGGGGTGAGCAAAGACACTTGGATAGATGCCTTCCTGAATTCCATACATTTACCCAGAATGATGGCTCTTGCGAAAAACCATTATCTCCAAATGAAAAACCTCAAATGGAAGACTGTAAAATGTTAAAAAAAAAAAAAACTATTTTGTGACCCCTGGCATTGCCAATTCTGATACACTAATAAAGCAATTTTTCTGGCATTACACAGAACAATAGCCATCCTCATGTAAGTCAACACCAATGCAAATTCTTCAACTCTTCGAGGTAAATATCTTATTTATTTACTGGGGAGCAGGTCTCAGATCACTGTCAGAGACCCAGTCAGTTCCTGTGAGAGGGTTAATCCCCAGTCCCCATTTTCTCATGTTCCTTCCCTTATCAGGGGGAAATGCATTTATTCCTTTTGGCCTAATTTCTTGAAGTGACAATTAGCCTCATGTAAAGGACCGCAAACATAACTGAGATTTCTCAGTTGCTCCTAACCTCCAAGCCTGCCCCCTGCCAAGCTCATAGAACAGGATGTTCTTCGCTGGCCAGGTAGTTTATGCGTGGCTGTGTTTTTTCTTGAGGGAAGGATATGTGGGAAGAGGAAAAGCAAAAGCAAGAGACAGATATCATCCATTCTCCCCTTCCCCATGCAGAAAATGGCCTAGGCCTCCACCAGAGGAAGTGTCGGGAGCAAGGCTCACTGCTTTCCCTGGCAGTAAAAGTAACTAAAGAGCTTCTTGAACCACCTGATACAACCTTGAAAGCATCATGGGAGCCAGTTCAATAGCTGAAAGGCTGGAACACACCATGAATTTGGGGGGGGGGGGAATCCCTGCAGCTAAAATGTTAACACAAGCTTAAAGGTTGGTGCCTTCAAAGAGACATTTTGCCTCTGTCAAGTTCTGTGGGGAGACCAGGGGACAGGATGGAAGGCAGAGGCACTCTAGGAGATTCCAAAACAGCAGGGAGTTGAGGTGCAATTCCAAATCCTTGGTTAAAGCCCAAACTGTTATAACTCTTCACTCCTCCTGGAAGCAAACAGAATTTTCCATAGGAATGACTATACCCTTACCTTATTCTATCCTGCCAACCACCCTTTGCTGTGTTCCCACATTCTTTTTAAGAACACAGGCTGCTTTGCTCACCCTCTCTTCCTACAACATATGCCAGGACTAAACCCATAAAACTGGATGAACCAAATTGGCCACAAGAGGATCAGGTGGACCGGTCACTTGGTCCTAAAAGATCTTTCCCATCTCCCATCCTCTCTTGCTTTTAGGCTCAGGAAGTTTTGAAGAGTGGTGCTGGTGATCAAAACTAAAATAGGGAAAGAGGGCCCATGAATGCTGTATTAGGAAACATATTAGAATTAGAAAAATTTGCTTAGAGAAGTTAATTCTCTGAACTCATCATTGCTTTTGCAATATTGTAAACCATTAAAGAATTCTAGATAATGGGTTTTAAGAGAGCAGTCTAAACAAATTTTGTTTTTTAATACAAAGCAATCTAGAGACTTTTTAGGGCCAAAAATGTTCAGATGAAAGTTGTGCAAATTTTTATCACTGCTAAGTGATGAAACATTTCCCCCATCCTTCCCATTTCTATGCAAGTCTTTAATCAGAAAAGTGGCAGTGATTATTAAATGCGTAACCCTGTCACTTAATTTTTAGGACACAGTATAAATAATTGAAGTTGTTCATTTACAAGATGAGACATAACTATGAGTAACTATGAAGATCATATAGCCAATCTGTGGAAGCTGACAACATTTCAAAGTTCGATAAAATCTCCTTAAAATGTTCTAGTTTTGTAATTCTATACAGTTGCTGCTTCCAAGCCAAAAAAGTAATCCTTTAGTTTTCTCTTTAGTTACTAAACAGAAAACTTCTCCCCACCACCCTTACTCCCAGTTTTCTCTTTCTTTCTAACAAACATAAAAAGAAAAAAGGAAAATCAAAATAATAATTTTAAAATTCCAAGGTTTTACTTCAAGCCAAGGCCACATTTCTAAGAAACTTTGATCAGGCAAATTACCTCTAAGTGTCTCAATTTTTCCCTCTGGAAAATTGAAATAATTTTATCACCTTTGATCTGCAAATTTGTAAGGGCATTTAGTGATTGAATGAAATCTACCTGCTGGTATTTCTGTTTCCAGGAAGATGGGGTAGACACATCCCCCGCTCCCCCCATTTCTCCCTCTAAGTTCAACTAAACACTCTGGACATTATACATACAACAAACACAAGAAGATCTCAAAGGTGATAAAAGGCCAGCTAAGGACCTATGAAGAACATAGGTGGTGAGTTCCCTAAGGTTTCCTTTTGCTTTATATATTCCAGGCTGGACACTGAAGAAGTGGCATCCCAGAAACACCAAAGGTCATAGAAAGCAACAACAAAGCCTAAAGTAAAGCCTGTTCTCTCGCCAAAGGATGAAGAAGAAAGGGGTAGTCTAGAAATAAAAATTTAAAAAAAAAAACATTTTAGATAATACAAGTCTCCTCCAGTCAAACAACACAGAAAAATACTGCAGCTGAACCTCCAGCAAAGGCCAAGGGGAGAGCTCAGACATCTACTCCTGGCAGGTTGAAACACGGTGCTCCAACCCCCCTCTTTCCCAGGGTGTGTCAGAGGAAGCCTACTGAAGAGTCGGAATTTTCACCAGTATTCAGTGGTAACAAGAACACCCCAACCCAGTGTCAGTGGAAGGCATATGGATACCCTGAAATAAGACCTAATCCAGCAGTGATACGGAGTCCCCTCACCCCATCATTGTCAATGAAGGCAGAATGGAAAATTTGGACTTCCACCCCAACCTGGCAGTAAGGAGGCGGACCCTCCCCCATCACCCACCATGCAGTGTCAGAGTAGGCCTGCTAAAGCACAAGATTTAAATGAGATCTAGAATTTTATAACATAATACCTAAACTGTCAAGTTTTAATTTTTTTTAAAAAAATCACTTGTTATGCTAAGAACAAGGAACACCTCAAGCTAAATGAGAAAAGACAACCATCAGATGCTGCCCGTAGATGATACACATGTTTGAATTATCTGACAAGGATTTTAAAACAGCCATTATAAAACTGCTCCAATGGACAATTACAAACATACCTGAACTAAATGGATAAACAGAAACTCTTGACAAAGAAACAAATGATATAAGGAAAAAGCAAATGGAAATTTTAGAATTAAAAACAAAATAATTGATATTTTAAAAAGTCAGTGGTGGGCTCCACAGCAGAACAAAAAGGCAGGAGGGAATCAGTGAACTTGACTAGAACAATAGAAATCATCCAATCAAAACAAGAGAAAAAATGGACTGAAAGAAATAAGCTGAGTCCCAGGGACATGTGGAAATAGAACAAAAGCTCTTGTCATCAAAATCTTAGAAGGAAAGGAGAACAAAGATGAAGCTGAGAAAAGAACCAAAGAAATAATGGCAAAGAATTTCCTAAATTTGGCAGAAAAAGAAGCGGGAACGGGGGTAACAGATTCAGGAAGCTGAGCAAACTCCAAATAGAAAAAAGTCAAAGAAATCCATTCCAAGACACATCATAACTCAAACATCTGAAAACTAAAGACAACGTAAAATCTTGAAAGCAGTCACAGAGAAATGACACATTGCTGATAGGGGATAAGAAACGATTCAAATGGCAGTGCATTTCTCACCAGAAACCACAGAAGCAATAAGGCAGTGGCGCCATCTTTTTCAAGTGCTGAAAGAAAAGAACCAGCAACCCTGAATCCTATACCCAGTGAAAATATCCTTCAGGAATGAAGGGGAAACCAAGACAGTCTCAGGTGAAGCAAAACTAAGAAAACGTTACCAGCAGACCTACCTTAAAAGAAGTGCACATGTCGTTCCCCAGGACGCTGAGAGCATTGCCGAGGCCGCCTGTTCTGCGGCGGAGCCGCCAGGATTACTGCAGCTGCTGGCGGCCGGGGAGCTCCCCTGCTTCTCTGGCACCGCCCTCAGGGTGCGCACGCATCCATCCCAGTGCCATAAACGGAAAGGAAATGACAAAAGGACTCCTGGACCATCAGTCAGGAAGAAAGTCCACAGAAGGAGCAAATACATGAGTTAAGCACAATGGACTTTCCTTTCCCTCTTAATTTTTCTACATTATGTTTGATGATTGAAGCAAAAACGATAACGTCTAATGTGGTTGCCAATGAATGTAGAAGAAATGTTTAAGACATCTATATTATAAATGGGGATGTAAAGGAACATAAAGGGAGGTAAAATTTCTTCACTTTAGTTTCTCCATTTTAGTACATATGTACCTACAAGTGCTTTACAGAGAGATATACTAAAAACTATAAGGTAAAATAGAATTCTGAAAAATGTTCAAGTAAGGTAGGCTGGAAAAAGAAAACAGAAATAAAAGGCAGTGGGAACAAATAGAAATAATAAAAAGGCAGACTTAAGTGATTATCAATGATGTATTACATGTCATTAAAAAGGTATTGCAGCAATTAAAAGACAAAATTTGTAAGAAACATGACCCAGTTACATGGTGCCTATAAGAAAGTAATTTCAAATGTAATAATTTAGGTAGGCTGAAATAAAAATGATGGAAAAAGATACGCGATGCAGTATATTTTATGCATATGATATGTATGTGAAGCAAAAATTGATAGAACTGAAAGGAAAAATAGACAAATCCACAATATTAGGTGAATACTTAAACACCCCTCTTTCTACAATTGATAGAATAACTAAACAGAACGTCAGCAAGGACAAAGAAAAATTCAACAACACCATTAACCAACATTCACAGAACACTCTATGCAACAACAGCAGAATTCACATTTTCTTCAAGTATCCACATAACAACCCAGAATAGAACAAAGCTTGACCATAGAACAAATGCCAACAAATTTAAAAGATTTGAAATCATATACTGTTCTCCAACCATATGCATTCAAACTAGAAATCAGTGATAGAAAGGCTATAAGAAAATATTCAAACATTTGGAAACTAAACAACACACTTCTAAATAATCCATGGGTCAAAGAGAAAGTCTCATTGAAAAACAAAAAGAATCATAATGAAAATATATCAAAATTTGTGAGACACAGATAAAGCAGTGTTGAAAGGGAAATTTGTAGCACTACTTGCTTACATGAAGAAAGAAGAAAAGTCTAGAATCAGTAATAAGCTGTTACCTCAAGAGCATAGAAAATGAACAGCAAAAATAAACCCTAATGAGAAGGAAGGAAATAAAGGGCAGAAATTAATGAAATTGACAATAGAAAAAAAATAGAGAAAAATCAATGAACAAAAAGTTTGATTCTTTGAAAAGGTCAATAAACTCTACAAACCTCTAGCAAGACTGACAAGGAAATAGAGAGAAGACACAATTAGTAACAGGTGGAATGAAACAGAAGATATCACTACAGACCCTGCAGACCTCAAATGGATAATAAGGGAATATTACAAACAACTCTACACATACATTTGAAAACTTAACTAAAACAAACCAATTCATCAAAAAGCACAAATTACCTGGCTGGCCGAGTGGCGCATTGGTTAAGAGTTGGCTTGGGACGCCAGCTCTGAGCAGCAGGGCCCTGGTTCGGATCCCACATGAGGGCCGGTGATGCTGCGCCCTCTACAGCTAAGATGGTGAACAACAGCTTGACCTGGAGCTGGGCTGCTGTGAGTCGCTGGTGCTGGCATAGGCTGCAGTGAGGCTGGCCGGCAATGGGCATGAGCTGCTGTGAGCTGCCATGAGCCACCGTGAGTGGCCGTCCAATGGCTGGCAAGCGACTGCCTCACCTGGGAAGAGGGCAATGATGATATCAAATGGGCCAGTGAAGCGATGTCCTCCACAACTAGACTGAAGAACAAAAGGACAGCAACTTGTCTGTTCCCCTTCCCCGATTCCCCAATGCTGTTCCCCTCCTCCAATTCCCCAAAAAAATCTTTAAAAAAAGTACAAACTACCATAAATCTCCCAATATGTAATAAACTATGTGAATAGTCCTATAACTATTTTAAAAATTAAAATTGAGGGCCGGCCTAGTGGCGCATTGGTTAAGAGCTGGCTTGGGACGCCAGAGGGCCCCGGTTCAGATCTCACATATGAGGGCCAGTGACACTGCCCTCTACAGCTAAGATGGTGAAAAACAGCTCAACCTGGAGCTGGGCTGCCGTGAGTTGCCGGTGATGGCGTAGGCTGCAGCCATGCTGCAGTGGGTTGCCATGGGCTACCGTGTGTAGCCAGCAGCTGCTGTGAGCGGCTGTCCAGAAGCCAGCGACTGATCTGCCTTGCCCGGGAAGAGCGCAATGATGGTGCCAACTTGGGCCAGTGAAGCAACGTCCTCCACAACTAGACAGAAGAACAAAAGAACAGCAACTTGTCTGTTCCCCTTCCCCCAATTCCCCTGCGTTGTTCCCATCTCCTAATTCCCCAATTAAAAAAAAATCTTAAAAAAAAAATTAAAATTGAATTTATAGTTAAAAATCTCTCCAAAAAAAGAAATCTTCAGCCCAGTTGGTTTCACTGAAGAATTCTACCCAATGCTCAAAAAATTAATGCCAATTTTATACAATCTCTTCCAGAAAAATTGAAGAATAGGAAACACTTCCTACTTCATTCTATGAAGCCAGTTGTACCTTATAACAAAACCATACAAAGATAGTACCCCCAAAAAAGAAGAAAACTGTAAATCAATATCCCTCATGACTATGGGAGCTCAAAACCTTAATATGTTAGCAGGTAGAGTTTAGCAATGTATAAAAAGCATTATACCCTGACTGAGTAGAGATTATTCCAGTGATGCAAGGCTGGTTGAATAGTTGAAAATTAATCCATGTAATTTACCACATTAACAGACTAAAGAAGAAAAATCAATGATCACAGAAATGGAAGCATAAAATGCATTTTCCATGCATGTTAAAAGCTCCCCAAACACAGGAATAGAGGGGAATTTCTTCATAAGGAAATACCTTTAAAAAAAAAATAGCTACAGCTAGCATCCCATATAGTGGTGAAAGGAAGTCAAGATAAGAGAAACATTAAGATGGCATAGGCTGCCTCACTCTTAGTGAGAAGACCAGCTGGGATGGAGGCACAGGTGGGAGTTATGAGGGGAAGGGTAGGAGAAATGCCTCCTCTCTCTCTCTCTCTCTCTCTCTCTCTCTCTCTCTCTCTCTCTCTCTTTCATGAAGCATTAATGTATCCTCTGTTTCAGAGGGGAACAGTGAATTCCACTCAGTGAATGTTTTAAGTTCCTAAAAAGTAAATAACTGTTTCAGCCTTTTAAATTCCATATGAAATTATCAGTGAGTCATGAGAAAAATCCTAACGTCAAAATTAAAATCAAATGAATCACGGTTTCTGGCTGCAAACAGAAGCACTTTGCTCTGTGCTTACACTCTGCTAAAGGCCAATTGGCTGCCTGCTCCCTCCCACCCCACCACACCCCCACCAGCTGGAGCAGCTCTTCTTCCCAGCATCCCAAGGGCTGGGTTATGGATGGGAGGAGAGCAATTTCTCCCCCACCACGAGCATTTTCCAAGAGGGAAGTCTGTGGAGTTACTCCTCTCCCAAAACTCAGTTCCATCACCATGGAAAAGAAAAATCACAATAGGATCTTGTTCGTTCTCCAAGCTGGCATCTCAGGAGAGACCTTCAGGGCAGTCTGAATTGGGTTCAACAAACTCTCTCAAATTTGTGTTGACATATGACCGAATCTCTCTCCCTTTGTATCAAGCCAAGTGGGCTTTTCCAGCTCCTCTTTCACTAACATATTTTCTTATTTCCACAAAAGGTCCTGATACCCAGAGGAAGGGAGAGAGAAACAGAGTGAGAAAGAGAGCTGAATATAAAATAGAAGTATAGGAAAATTCTAATGGGTTTTTTGAGAATTGGGAGACTGATGAGGACAGAAGAAAAGGTACCAATTTGTCCTCTTGATGAAGGCCCACCGCTTAACTCACTTCATCATTGGACAGCCTGTGGGTCCTGAGAGTTGTGTTTTGGCAACAGCTGTCATAGAGGGAGCTTCTTATTTTTATACTAGAGGGGCTGAAATGCTGCCATCCCCCTGAACTTCCTAGAAATGGTACATAATACATGGATTTGTCCCCCATCCAGAGAAGTTCCTTAATTAATCTCCCTAGAATGAACAGCCCGTCACAGTTTCAATGTCCTACCTTAATGATCTGGGAATGGAATCTGAGACACTGCCGGCCATGCCGTGAGAAGGCACCTGATTGTATTTTAGGAATGTCTAGCAATACTCTCTCTGCTGCTTCATGTCATATCCTTAAAAGTACCTTAGTGAACTCATGAGTGCACCAAGGGGTGAGTAAAACAAAGGCATAAGGAAAGTGTCCTTCAGGCAGCCAGACTTCCACCAGGCCTCATCAGTGACAGTGATATTCAGGCATGAAAGGTGCTTCACAAGAAAGAGGGGAGCTGGAGCTCACTTAAGTGTTATCTAATATGACAACCTTCCAGAGATATATTTCCTCAGGGCGGGAATATATATTTTTTTAGGGTCGCTGTCATTGGTAAGAGGATTCTAGAATTCTCAGCCTTCAGCTCTCTTTCAGCTGTTCTTTCTTCACAATTCAATAAAAAGGAAACCATCAAAAGTAACTTCTGAGCCTTTCTCTCCACAGGTAAAATGCTTTGTAGCATCACCACAGGAGTTATTGTGCTAAGATAGTATTTTAAAATCACCCCTCCACTCATGAAAGATGCATGGATCTCATATACTGGGGGTGCCAAAAAAAGGTATACAAGTGGACACTTTGGTCAGCATTGCTCAAGCAGTAGTTCACCGTAATCAGAAGTGTCTGGATGCTGATGGTAACCACTTTGGGCACCTCTTGTAATTGCAGAAGTTAAATGTCACTTGTATTAATCTTTTGTTATCGGTATATATTATTACAAATTGTAATAGTTTTCCTTTCTTAAAATATGTATACATTTTTTTGGCACCCTCTGTGTGTGTGTGTGTGTGTGTGTGTGTGTGTGTGTGTGTGTTGATATGTTTGTTTGTTTAACAACAAACAACCCCTAACTTCTTCAGTTCTCTTCATTTTCTTTTACCCAACCAAGCTATCTTCAGGCAGCAAACACACCAAATGCTAAGAGATTAGAAAATATTTAAATTTTTCCTGGGCCTATTTCCCTATTTCTATTTAGCTCACCTATTGATTGCCATGACTCATCTCAAGGCCCTGGTGTTTAAGCATTATTCTTGTCATACTTTATACTATTGACACTGCTTATGTGCTGGTGAGGACTGTGGGTTTACTGGTCACACCATGTGACTGAGCAAGTTTTCAGTAAGTGGTAAGGTTTCTTTATGAGAGAACATTCTGTCAAATGTACATGCACAGGCCAGATGGGCTTCAGAAGATCCTAATTTCCAAGACAGTCTATGATGAACAAACTTCAGGTCTCCGTGTTTGATCCCCGTGCCAGGAAACCCTGCCCATAAATGAATCAGTGAAGTTGGTCAAGTTTTCCATGGATTTGACTGAATTTCAGCATAGGGAACCCTGTGAAGAGGACAGACCAAGAGGCAGCATCTCAGAGGATGTACGAGGAACAAGGGCAGACCTGGAGTGAGGAAGGCACATCAGCTACAAATAGTGTGCACATGCAAGATGAACTTGTGAACACACGTCCAACTTGGCAGATATATAAAGATCATGTATTTATAACATGCTCCTGAAACATCTCACTGAAATGAGCAATTTAAATGACTTTGATTTAAAATCAGGCTTTTAAGAATTAAAAAAAAAAAATTTCCAATACCATCTACCAAAGAAACAAATGGAGACAGTGTTCTTCACAAACTGAAGTCATGTGTCTCTGAATGTTGCCTCAGAAAAGCAATCCTTTCTCTACTTCTTTGCTTTGCAACAATCGAAGCAGCTGTGAGCTGGAGCTCAACTTTATTAGTGATTTAAAACACACCCTTGGAAACGAAGCTGGCTTTTTTTTGTTCATCCAGGTGGGAAGCGTGTTCCAGCAAATGGGAACAACACTTAAGAAAATTCTCAAACAGATAATGCCGTAAGAGCTCAACTTCACAAAATCTCCTACCAGCCATCTATCCAACAAAAGGCCAGGGAAACCTGGTAAGAAAATTAAGCCTTCCATATACAGACAAAGATAAAATATTCAGCTGCCAAGATTCAACATCTTTAAAAATGCCTTTTCAATCTTTAACTTTTGTCAGCTTGGTTGTCTAGCAACCGAGTGCTGAAAAGAAACTCCACCCAAAACAAAGTGAAACAATACAGACACTTAACTTCATGAGTGTGTGTGTGTGTGTGTGTGTGTGTGTGTGTGTGTGTGTGTCAGATTCTCAGCATGCAAAGATAGAAACTTGCTTTCAGACAATTAAAACAGAAAAAGTCCCTAAGTGTAGATGGCAGGAAAGGAAGTCGGGAGTGAGTAAAAAGCAACTTGAAAATGCGTAATGCGGGATGAGGTATAGTTTCCACACACCAGGCTAAAGCAAGGTTTACACTCTTAAGTAATAAAAACAAACCATTAAGCTAGGCCCAGCACTGTCAGGAAGTATAAAACAGTTCTTGAAACTTTGCAGTTACTATACAAAAGCTTTTCATAAACTCTGTTTCCTGATCTTCATTAAACGTTCACATCAAGTTGCCATGGGGCAATTAGCTTGCCTCCTGAAATCAATAAAAAATCAACAATTTGGAAATAGTTGTACAGTAAAATAGTTCAATAATTATTCTCTCATAGCGTTGTGGCCAAGTGGTTCCAGTGTAAATGCAGTCCAGATGAAATCCTGCTCCTTACGAGGGAAGCTTGAAGCAAATCAGTGGTTTGCAGGGAGATCTCATCCGAGCGGATGGCAACAATAATGCACGCCGCTGGGCACTGCCTTGGAGGGGGTCCCAGGGCTCGGGGCAAACACAGGCTTGGAAGGGAGTACAAGTGGTGTCTGGTGTGCTACTTAAGCACTTCAGAGGGACTCAATGCAAAACATAGAGACCTAAACGAAATGATAAACCCAACGGATACAAAGATTAGACACCCTACCGTCACCATTTGGACTCCAGATAAAAAGAAATTGAAATGTTTCCTTCGGTGTGTGTATATATAATATATACCTATATTATAAATATATATATATATATATATGAATATATGTGTATGTATTGGGCTGTCGGAAAAGTCATGATGCATTTTTGCAATGAAAAACATAGAAAAACACACGTCATGACTTTTCCGACAACCCAATATATATGTATATATTATACATAGGTGTAGATGTATGATATGTGTGTATATTATATATAAAGGGTATATTTGAGATTAATCCATTCATTCCAGCATTTCTTCAACCAATATTCAAATCTGCGTTGCTTGTAAGACATCTTCCAAGTGCTCTCCTAAAAAGTGAAATGAGGCTGCTACACAGATGACCCACATTGGACATTGGGCTGAAAAGGAGGTGCCAACACAGTTATTTCTTTGTTGACCCCCTTTGCAGAGGGAAATCGATTCCTTTTGCTTTTTCTAGCCTAAGCCTATTCACTTCAGCACCTTATTTGAAGCCAGCCACGACATCACAAATTCCAATCTCCATTAAATCAAACCTCAAATACCAGCTTGGGCAGCTTTATATCACCCTCTAGGCTCAGTGGTGGTGTACAGTGAACTGTCTTAGAACTTGAAAAAAAAAAAAAGTCAAGCATCATTTTTAGTATAAACAAATGCTTCAAATGTATGACATCTATTTGCTGCCTTCAAAGGGAAAACTTTTAGCTCAGACGCTTGGCACTAAGATCACACGGGATCAACTCAGTGGACTGACTTAAGTGTTAAACTTTTTTCAAGTGCGTTAAGGGCTTGCACCTGCTCCCCCATCCACATAGATGTACTGACACGTATTTGACTAAACTGACTATGTACATGCCCAAGCAAGCAAGCGAAGCAGATTTTACAAGATAAGCAACCAAGTGTTTTCATGTCTGAGGGTGGCTAGAACACAAAATTGCCAGTCATCTTGTGGGGGAAAAGAATGCCTTTGAAAAAAAAAAAATATGCAGGGCATCATTTCAGGTATGGTGAAATGCATTCAAATGCCATCCTATATACAGGTTTTGTTGTTTGTTTTTCCCTGTAAGTGCTCCTTGTTAGAGGGACCTAGGCTTGGTCCCACATTCTGCTGCTGTAATGAAGAAGTTAATTATTAGTCTGGCTACTCAGTGTAGTCCTTGGGACAGCGGTAACAGCTTCACCTGGGAGCATGTTAGAAATCCAAAATCTTGGGCTCCACCTCAGACTCACTGAAACAGAATCTATATTGTAACCTGATCCCAATAGGTCTGTAGACCCATTAGCATTGCCTTCTCCCTGAGGCAGTCCTGGTGATTCGTATGCACATTAAAATCTAAGAAGTCTTACTGAGAGCATTGGCTCCCCCGAGTTAGGTTGAAGTTCACTTTGAAGTCTGCAGAGCCAGGAGATGGTCAGAAACTCTGCCCTGGAAGACTACCATAAGGCTGTAATTTATGTCAGCAGGGTGGTGGAGGGAAGAGGAAAAGCAATTTACCCGAGTAAACCAGGCCTGCGTTTTCTCCCCCATCTCACCCGACCCAACCCCTGCAAAAAATAAAACAGAAAAGTAATAGTGCCAGGGCATTCTTACTTCTTTATGATTACCCATCGATATCACACTTATTCTTCAGTTCCATTATTCTTTACAGTAAGACTATGGTTCCTTGTGCCTTATAGCAGATTGAGGGATTGTGGTATCTAACATTCAGTGACTCAACCTTAATACTAATATGACTGTAGAATAGAAATATGCTGTTTAAAAGTGCTTTGAATTGTACAAATGATTTTTTCACCTCCAGTAAAAAAAAACTGAGGGAAAAATATGGAACACTTAGATTACCTCGTGATTATGTAGCTTGCTATATAGATCGCCAAATTTACAGATCATCCCTCCATTCTTGGCCTCTTGAGATACAATTTCAAGTAGCAATTGGAGCAGAAATCACGAAAAGATGGAAGCACAGATAAATGTGTAAACCACTCATCCTCCTCCTCCCCAATTTTGAAGTCGAAAAATGAACTGAGCACTCTGGGCCCGCCATAGAGGTTAAAACCCTGCCAGAAGGGCGCATGACACAGCCCAGACAAGCACAAAAACAGGTGACACAATTTAATCAATTTCGAAAGGCGATCCCTCAAAATTTAGAAACTACTGCACTTTTTAAAGTGTGACCTCTAAAAGGATTCAAAGGTTCCGACAGAATAGTGACTGGAGATACAAGCGATTCAGTGTCATGGGGTTGTGACATGTTTTTTTCTCATAATGAAGAACGTGAGCCAAAATGTCTGTGAAAATGTAGAATGTAAGAATATTCTGTTTCTCCAGTGAGCTGCCAAGAGGGTCAGCTCTTACAAAACCTCTGCAATTAAACTGAAACTGAAAATGCCATCATCTATACATATGTAATATATATTACATAATTCTTCATATGTATATTTATACATATTACATATTGTATATGTGTATATGTTTACACATATATTTGTGTATAGATACTTACATATATATATATATATATATTAGAAAAAAACATGCACAAGAACACATTTGAGTTGATACCATTGAAAACCATTTTAACCAAGAAAATCATTACCAATGAAGCAGAGATATCAAAAGAACTGATGGAACTGCCAAATGGATGGAAATTCTTGTGCTATCCTTACTCTCTATAGAGTATTTGCAGGTGAGAAAACATGGGTCATTATTTTTTTTAAGATGGTAAGATTGTGTCGTCTGTTCCTCATATTCATAGCAAGAGCAGGTGAATAATGGCTAGAGGACAGAGCTGATGTGCCCTACCGAGTGGGGTCTGATCCTAATGGCCCTCACCAATGCAAGGGCCATAGGGATAGGGATAAAAACAAACTCTAAGATTGCAAAAATAGAAGGACTAAAAGGTAACTAGTTATTCATTGGAAAAGAGGATCTACATAATCCCAAGGCAAGTTTCAACCTATCACCCCCAAAATGTTAATTACATTTATGGTCATCCTAAGTTTATTTTTGGAAGAATCTGAGTCTAACAGTCTGTTCCATTACAAACACTATTTTTTTTTTCAGCCAATTTGAAGGCAGGGCTAGGAAAGGAGATTAGAACTAGGCCTCACCAGTCAATAGAAGGATCGGAGGTGACACCAAGTCCTAGAAATGGACCTAAAATACTTCCATTAAAATAGTGGGGAGATGTGGGTTCCCAACATACCTGCCCACCAAACCCTTCCTTGGGTCTGATTTCAGCCCAGAGCACAGAAGCCCTGCCACTGTTAAGTGTTCATTCTGAGCAGCCTAATTTGAGTTCATTGTGCTTGGGCTTCAGTCCAATTGGCAGATGTCCTTGCAGAAGCTGATCTCAGACACTTTCCCTTTCTAATTTTTTTGGCACCATTGCCTCCGTTGCATGGGATATCATCTCTGAAACTTTATCTTGGGTTCCCCAGGTTTTGCCTGTTTTGTAGCTTTGGTTTTCTCTTAAATCATTCTGCCCTGAAGAGGTTCATGTGAAATACTAAATCATTGGTAATTCCTGTGGTGCAGATATGAATTATCAAATGACTTGCTTGCAAATTTCCAACCATTCCTTGCCCTTTTCCCACCTCCCTGGAAAATGAGTAACCTCAGAAGCAAAAACATGCAAACCCAAGGTAATCACTGTGAACGTTATACAAACGCATCATTTTCTCTTACAGGTTGGACTTTATAGATTGAAATGCCAGAGCTTTGATATTTATTATCTGAAATAAGTTTAACATTTGGAGAAATGTGTTCAAACACACAACCTTGGAAAGAAAAGCAAGCTGATGGAACAGAGAACGGGGCAGGCAGAACACATGATTGGCAAATTTTGCTGGGAGTTGGGCAAAGTTAGAAAATGGGTCCTTCTGATCATAAAGAGCTCCCAAATGAGGTAAAAGTTAAATACAAATCAATTTCCAACTCTTCATGAGGGCCACTACATACAGTTTTAATTATACATGACCACAATATCGATAATGAAATCTTACGTTTTATTTAATACTTTGGCCAGACCAGCCCCTTTGAAGGGATCACTAATTTAGGAAAGAAGAACAACAAACCATCATTCACTTTCCTGCAGCTTCATCATTTTTCTAATTATTTCTATTGGTCCTGCTTTATTCTTTCTGCAAATTAAGGGGTGGGGGGAGGGTTTCTATATTAGATCAGCAATGTCTGGTTCTTATCCAAATATTCCACCTAATAAGGACTTAAGTTCTCATGGATTGGACAACCACTCTGCAACATTCCTGAGAATTGAATAATATAATAATCTTGAAAGTCAGCAGAGTGGATTATCCACTTTTTTTTTTTCTGGACTTGAACTTGTGACCTTAACAGTAGCACTGCAAAAAAGCAAATGTGCTAAGCACTTTGCCAGAGTAACCTTCCATGTAGACTTTTCATCTTAAATACACACAACTGAAAACTACAATTTTTGGAAAATTATGTACAAACCCAATACTTCTTTTGATTACATATAAATACAAATTAGCTATTTTTTTCCTAAAAAGTGGTTATAATAGTAAATAAATACAAAATAAATCTGACCATTATACTTCATGTGCTGGGGTTGAACCCATATAAAATGTACAACTAAATACATTTTAAAATCTTTAAGGAATAATTCTCTGATTAAAATATTTGTTTTCCCAACTTCTTTTCGTAGATATAAATATATTTGCAAAATAGTTGTGTTTTTTTTTTCTCCATTGCATTCCATAAATAAAGTCTTCATTGGGAAATATTAAAGTGTCAACTTGGGTTTTTTTGTTGTTTTTTTTTCTAAAATATATATATATATATATTTTATTTTTATTTTATTTTGTTGTGCTAACGACACCCGCAACCCTCCACAACCATGTCCTGATAGTTCTTTAATACAACCTTTTCATTTTCGTCAAGGTACAGCATGGAGATAGCACTCAGTTCTGTTGGGACACAGCACGCCTTAGGAATCTTAGAGTTAACTGAGTTGACCAACGTCTGCACAATGGCGTGATTAGTGGAGTTCAGGTGATCGGCCAGGGGGAAAGGGCATTCCCCGTGGCAGTAAAATGCATGATACCCTGGGGGGGCTACGATCCAGTCATTCCACCCCACGTCGCTGAAGTCCACGTACAAAGGGTGTCTCTTACAGCTGGACTTAAGGCGTTTGCGCTGTTTATGTTTCGCTTGACGCTTTTCTCTTTTGTGGAGAGGATGTCCTTTTCCATCATGGCCAAAAGTCACTAGCAATGGCCTTATCTGTGACCAGCTGTGCTCGTCTTGGTGCAAAGACCTGCTAATCCTAACGTGTCTCTTGGAGACACCTTGGTTCTCCTCTAAGTGGGCCACTTCCACCACAAATCCGTGGTTGGCGAGGCCCTGTGCAGTCCACCTCATCACAGCAGGGGTGACGTCGAAACTCTCCCACCTGCTTGCATTCTGGTTCACCAACCTGGTGTCCAAAAGTCTGGTCACGGGGAACTTCGAGTTGGCTGTTGCAGGTTTTAAAATTTCATAAATATTAATTCGGTGATGGAAACTGCTATTGTTTTCCAAATTTTCCTGCATCTGTTCCCGAAAAACCTGAAGTTCTGCTGAGGTGATAAACTCCTCGGTGGGGATAGAAGTTAAATTAAAGAAGAATCGCCGGGTTGTTTTTCCACTCATTTCTGGCAGTTCTTCCAAAGATTCTAATTTGATATGAAAAGGTGGAAAAGAAGAAAAATACTTGGGTAAGATAAGTAATGACAACCTGATTACATATGAATTTATCAACCTCATTTCGGGGTTTGATTTAACCCATGTAAAAGTCTGCAACCAGAAAATAAGAATTCCTCCTGTAGATAAAAATAGTCTCCCTTTTCTATATCTTTGTATCAATATGTATGCCATGAAACCAAATTTCATCATTGTTATGTTTTTAATCCAATGCATGAATACTGCTTCCAGGTGGCTATAATAATGGGGGAAATGGTGAAGCATTTCTTTGGAATTCACAGACTTTAGGGCAAAAAAAAGTCAGCACTATAGTTAGTAGAGGTCTAATGACTGAGGATTTGAGGAAATTATTGCATTTCGTAAAAAGAAAAAGGCTTTAATGTCAATCCCTTAAGCAGTATTCTAAAACATTGCTCTGCAATTTAGATGATTTACAAATCTCGATATACAGATTTCAGTTTCCTAATTAAAGACTCTGAAACTCAACAGCAATGATGACATTTTGCAAAGCACACCCTACTATTTTACTCAAAAATCCAGGGACAAAGGCATGTACAGGAATCTACTGCTTTGGAAACATAAGGGTGGTACTGGGACACTGTAGTAATTAAGGCCAGACAATTTCAAGAGAAATAACTTCCCAAGTGTTGTCTGTTCTCTCACCTCCTTATGACCTCAAAAATAAAAATCTCATTTTAGATGCTTTTGGAAGAAATAAATGACTCTCCTGTTTGTAATTCCTTTATCTTTTCAAAAAACAAATCAGATTAACAAACACCTACCGAAGAACAGGCTACAGGGTAGACACAAAACCAAAAACGAAATTGATAAAAATCTATAAAAATGACATTATGGTAGTTATAACGCAAGTGATAATCTCATCCTATTACAGAATAATCATTCTATATCATCATTATTTCAAAATAGTCATTTAAGTAGGCTATGCATAAAACTCTTTCTGACTTAAGATTCCTGAATTTCAATATGTTCCAAGCAAACAATAAAAAAAAACACAGCACCTTGAATGCTATAGTCTGCAAGTCAACAAAGGTACACATTATTAAATTGATACTACACGGCACTAGAATTTGAGATATTTGGGTTTATTCTCTTCTAGCTTTACCATATCCTGTCATTTCTCTGTCAAAAAAATGTATCTGTTTCATTCAGGATGAATGCAAACAAAAATCTATTTAGTCCTGGTTCCATGTCATCACTGTAAAAGGGTACCATATTTTCATTAACTTTACGGTTGTATTTCTCCGTCATCAAACAGCTATAAGTTCTTCATGGAATCTAGATGCCTTGGTAAAGCGGAACCACTTCAGATCCCTCATTCGAAGGTTCTACCTGTTGCTTCATCATTAAAGCAAGTCATCATTGCAAGCTTAGTGGAAGCACTGAGTTCAACAGGGGCAGTTTATACCAAATTATGGAGTAATTCTCTCATGTGAGGCTTCTCAAACGTTAACCTTCACACAAAACACATAGGACACCTCAAATCGTCAAATGCAGATTCTGAGTTAGTGGGTCTGGGGTGGGGCCTGTGATTCTGCATTTTCAGCAAGCTCCCAGGTGGACTGCCCTTGGAGCATAAAGCTTTTAAAGGACACTTCACGTTCAAGTATCAATTGCTAGGAACATAGTTTAAAGTGCCTTTTTGTTGAATAATATAAAAGTGAGTAGAAGCACCACTAGTGTTGGCCAAGGAATAAGAGTGGGGGCCATGAGTGGGCAGCCAGGGACTTATAATAGAAAGATCTTCTCAAGTTCCTTACTCGAACATGGAGACTATCAGGCTAACAAATGATCCCTTCCTTAGTCCCCTCATGCCTACTAATCCATATCTGTTAAGGACACCTTGCACGGAGTCAACCACTTTCTAAACCCCATTGTAAGCAAATAGTACTTCAGGCCAGGCACTATTTTTAAAATAACCCTCCCACAATGGAACCAGGGCTCGCCTCAGTGGCTCCCAACAAGCATTAAGAACTGTATTTAGCTCCTTCTTTCCTCTCCTCCTTGCAATTCAGGAGCCCTCTGATGTTTCCGCTGAAGGCATTCTTTCAGCAGAGAAGCCACCAGCTACCAGAGGAAAAAGGATACCAGAGGGAAAAGGAGTGAGGTAAAAATCAGCCACGTCCCTCAGACACAATGACCCAAAGCCAGACCTGGGCCTGAGCTACTGACGTCTCTGAAGGCCAGCACACCTAAGAACACCCTCTTTTCTTTTAAAGAGCAGGGAAAGGAAGGCAAATTATCCAGGGCATTTGCTGACCAGCTGGATTAACGAAGGTGCCCAGAGAAAACACTGCAACAAAAACGCTGAATCCAAATCCATAAATCAGAAAAAGTAGTTATTAACACACACACACACACACACACACACACACACACACACA
>NW_017731439.1:2795187-2800778 GCF_001890085.2 Hipposideros armiger | reverse complement strand
ACACACACACACACACACACACACACACACACACAAACCCTGGGGATGTTCTAGCAAATCAGTAAGGCTGGAAATTACTGCCCTGATATGAAATGAAAATGGCTGAGAATAAAAAATACTTTTTAGAATATACAATAATGGTTATTGGATTGATATGTCAAGAAGAAAAAGGATAAAATACAAAAGTTAAAAGAAACCAGTCTAAATTTTAAAAAAACCCAAAAAGCAAAAAACAAAGGCAAAGGAGATGGCAGCATGGTCATAATGGCCACAATGACTAACCCTGATTTGGCCTCTGCCCACCCTTTGCTCCAAAATCTTTGGAATGATTGAGTGCCCTCTCATTGCCATTTGACTACTCAGTAAAATACACAAAGGATAAGTCTTAAAAAAGACAAAACAGCTCAAGAAGAATCCAGAGAGAATACAGAGAAGCCACTGAAAAAAGAGGTATGGAAGACCTATCATTGGGCACCAAAGCCTCAATCTCTATGAGCGCTTCCAAATAAAATGTCTGTTCTACTTAAGGCTGCCTTTTGTGATCACACTGAAATCCCTGGGGACACTAGGAGAGCACACCAGGTGGTATTGGTTTCGGTGGCGTATAGTGTCCAAATCCTTTGGTTGCACTGGGAATTTGTGATACAGTTCTTCACAGAGCAGTGGTTGTTTCTTGAACGTTCCTGTTGTATGGATATTTTCACAAGAACTACATTTGTGGGAACAAGGTTAATTTCTATTTCAAAACCTCTGTCATAGAGGCAAGTAATTCAGTTATTTCATGCAAAAAGAAGACAGTGTCTTTCAGAATCCGGAAAGCAAAACAACGTAGTCCTTCTATATTCCAACCTGACAGGAAAGTGTAAAGACTTTTTTTTTTTTTGGTATGACCAATGAAGTCAGCCAATTTCAATGTGTTTTTCACTACAGCAAAGTGGAAAACACTCTTTCCAATAGAGAAGTTAATTTTTCGATCCTCAATGACAGTTCTGAAAGGCCTATGTGGCCGAAGCACTCCTTAATGACTTTGAAAAAAGAAAATGTTTTCAGCACTTGGTTTTTCCCAAATAAAAGCCATTGCAGAAAGGACAAGACAAAGCTTAAGAGGGGAAATGACAACTGATAATTTTGTCTCGGTTTGCATACCATGTGGTACCATTATCTTCACACTTTAGTTGAAAGAACTCTTATCATGTCATCTCGTGATTTCACCAAATCATCCATATCCCACCGACAAATAATACCAACAGGTAATTCTTGGAATCGGGTCCTTTGGTCCTTTACCAGATCAATGCCCGTTAATACTGTATTAACCAAATTTTGCTCTTAAGCCAGCAGCCTTAATCACATGGTTTATTACAAGATTTTTAGTGCCATACATGGCACATGGATGTTTATGAAAACCAAATTCTGGGTTACACAAAAAACGAAATGGTCTTCAAATAGTGGCTTAAGGGTGATATACTAGTCAAAACAAGAAAATAAATGGATTTGGTGAAATTTGGTGCAAACATTACACAGCTTTTCTCTATCTAATTACATTAAGATCTGAAGTTACTGAAAGTTGATTTTAAGCAAGTTGGTAACTTCTGTACTACATCACACCTAACATTTACACTTTTAAAGGTATAAATTCTGACTTATAAACTCAAGCATGCTATTTAAACTACAATAACACACTCAAATCATTTGCAGCCTGTTCAGTTTTGATCAAGCCCACTTCTAGAGGAAGAAATATGCGGACTTCACTGATGGACTCCTCATGCAACTGAATGTTTTACATGATCAAATGATTTGCATGATCTTCCTTTTAAGTTATAAGAGACGCAGGAAGACAATACCTTCCTGGCCTTAAAAGTAAAGAATGGTTTCCATGCTAAATTTCCAACAGAGGTGGCTAAAAGAGCCGTTCTTGTTACTTTTCTATCCAGAAAAAGTATTCTCATAATATCAGCTGAAAATGATGAGCTGGCTCTATCATTATTCCAAGGTTATGATGAAAACATTTCTACATATCAGCATGTAGATTCCACTTGAAATTGACCACCTCAGCAGGGCAAGGCAAGAAGAGGGAAACTTCACTCCCAACTCCCCAATATCCTACAGTGGTGGCCCTGTGACACTCAACTTTGTACCCTGCTGTAGAACTTGAAGGAACCCATGCTCTGTTTACAACACATTAAGCCAGAGGGGCATTTAAAACTGTAGAAACAGAATTAAAGAGGAACATATCTTTGACTAATTGCTCTAAGAACCTGGGTACAACAGTTCTCAATAGCTGCTCTAAGACATTTCGAATCCACTAAATGCCTTTCTGATGAAACAAGCAGAATATCCTACCTTAGAAAAACCACATCCAGTATCATAAAAGAAAAAAAAAATCCACATTTCAATGCACATGAAGGAAAACAGGCAGCTGCTGCAAAAGCTTTTATCTGAGGCATCCCTTGTCTCTATTCCGGAGTTCATCTCAGATTTAAGCACAACACAATAAAGTCATTGTGGAAACAATAAGATTGATTGTGGAATTGATCTCCCACGGGAATTATATAGGGATTCGAACTTTTCCAAACCAGGCCCAGATCAACTGTAAATTAGAAAGACTTCGGGGCCCTGGGCTTTGATTTTTCAATACAATCTCTGAAAATTCTGCCCTTGGCTCTGTCTAGCCTGAAACGCTGGCTTAACCCGGAGAAGCAGATTTATAGGGTGAGGGCTTCCAAACAGACGTGAAGAGATCCCAGTGGGCCCCCCCTCCTTCTCTTCTTCCCCTGTGGAATTCTTGCACGTTTAGCTGACTAGGGGGCATGCCTTTTGCCCTCATCTTCCCCATCACTTGATTTCTCTCCAGTTCCTGGAGGAGGAGTCGCTCTTCTGGCTGCAAGCCAGGAAAAGGGTGCAGATTTACCGATGGGGAATCCCTGGCTCCCCCGCCACACAAGCCGTGCACGAAAGCCAGGTTCCTAAAGGTTCTCAACGGAGGCAAGGCTGGAAACGGCTTCCGCACCCTGGCCAAGCTGCCCTTCCAGGGATGCCTGCTGTCTTGTCGCCCACGGTGGGGCGCTTTGCGGGATGACTCCCCGCCCCCGTCCCCGCCCCCACTCCCTTGTTCCACACCTCACCTTCGTGGTGGAAGCTGCGTACGGTGTTGGCGAGGCTGGCTGCCCTCTCCAGCCGGTGGTCCGGGGCCGGCGCGCCCGGCTGGCCCGAGTGCCGGCGGTACAGGTCCAGCATATAGGGGGGCACCACGGCGTCCCTGCTGGGGGTGGGTCTCTGCTTCAGGCCGAACATGCTGAGCAGCCGCAACTCGAACTCGCTCAGGACGTCGTCCGAGGGCTGGGATGAGGAGCGGCCAGTTGACGCTGCGAACTTCCTCCGGCCCAGCTCCGGAATGAGGCCGGCCGCGCCGCCCAGGAGGACCTGGGGAAGCAGCAACGCTAGAAGACAGCGGGTCCCGGCCACCATGGTCGACCTGCGGACAGGGCCGACGTGAGTCACCGAGTTCCCCGCCCAGCCTTCCCCCCTTCCGCCCCCGCGCCCCGGCTCCAGCTCTGTCCAGACACCTGCCTCCTCCTCCAGGGTGCCTACCTGGCTTGCAACACTCTCAGGGCTATTTCAGAGCGGCTGAAACTCGAACGTTTGGGAGAATGGAAGGGCCCTAGTTTCTGAGCCAGAAGGGTTTCCCCCCTCCCATCCCACTCTCAGTTCGTCTGACATGATTTGCACCACCACCCACCACCACCACTACCGTCAGTGACTGTCACCTTTCTTTTTTTTTTTTTTTTTTTTTTTTTTTAAGTGATTCTCGCGCTGACAGCCAGTTCAGGGAACCTGGGAAAACCACTGCTAGGTCTGACACCTTTTTGTCCCCTAAACAAACCCANACACACACACACACACACACACACACACACACACACACAGCCAGAGGATGACAATCCCCAAGGTGAGCAAGAGAGGCAGGTAAATGAAGCAAAGAAGCTGGGTATAAAAGAGGCATAAAATAGAACAATAACCCTCCAAAGATAAATATAAGACTGAATCATGTAAAATTGCCACCATTCGTCTAGATTTGACCTATAAAAACAGCTATTTCATGCACTTCAAAATCTCACTGGGGGGTAAGTGGCAAAAAGGATAATCACTTAGCGTCCTCAGCAAAGTTAAAAAAGAAAAGTGCACTATTAAATAATATCAAGTATCACGAAGACCTTTTTCCAACTTTCCAGCTTCTTCTCAGGCAACCTATTCCTTGAAGGAGCCCTCTTCCTCCTTAATATGAAGACCTCCATAACAACACCCCTGACTGCAGACTCAGGTCAGAGAAGTTCAGTGAGAAGTTCATTGAAACCCCTAAACCCAGGAAAATAACTTCCCAAGATGAGGGCTCCTACCACCCTTTCCTTTGATTTGCTAAGAAGTAGTGTAAATTTTTTTTCTTGACAGTTGAAAAATCAAAATCTATAGTAAATAAAGTAAATTAAAGAAAAAAAAAAAGCTTCTGCAAATTATCACAGCAAAACCAAGGAGTCTGAAAATACAGAGTATTTACCTAAGTAGGTAATGTATGCTATTTTGGAGGTTTATACAGTTGTTAATTCTCTGTAAATAACCCTTGTAGGATAATCTGAACTTGCCAAGGGATTTGAGGATTCCAGCGTATCTTAGACCTGGGTTCCTGAACCCAGTTCTTAAACAAATAAATACGCTTCACATTTATTAAAAGGTTCTTAACCAAATAAATGGAGCTATGGCTGCAAAAAATGTGGACAAGGAAAGAAAAAATAAGGCAACAAACATATTCAGCCTCCCCTCTGAAAGTGAAGAACCGTCTACACTCTATCAATTATTCATCTACATCAAAATAATCCAAAAGATGAGGCTGAATTACCTAAACTAGTATAGGTCCACTCTGGCCTCCTTTTTCCTAGACAAGGGAAGAATATGACATAAAAGATAAAGATAGGTAGCATGCTGAATGCTTCTTTGTGCTAGGTCTGGCGCTAAGAGCTTTATATGAATTATCTCATAATGAATCGATTAGAGAGGATCCGTTATTATCTCTATTTTGTGAATGAAATACTGGGAGCTCAGAGAGGCTATGTGACTTTCCTAAGATCACAGAGCGGGCCAATGAAGAGCAGAGCTATGAACTTGAATCTACTGCAGCTCCCAAGATTCTGGCCACTAGACGGCGCTGTGTAACATAGGGGAGGAGTCAAAAACTCAAGCAGAAGTCAGAACCATTAGGGCACATGAACATTTAATACAATGATAACCACAGCGTGAGTTCTTTCCCAACTATGGGGACAGAAATATACTACTCATGTATGGTGGAGAGAGCAGACAGAGCTAGAAGAGCAGAAGAGTGAAGTGGCAGGACAGACGGGGACATGTAGGTCTTGTTTGGAACCACTGATGTTTTGTGGCTGCATTTTTGTCCTACAGCACGGTGAGTTTTAGCAAAAAGCAAGTTGTCACTATGTTTCGAGAATTTTGCAACACTCTCTGGACAAAAAAAAAAATGTCCATTAAGATAACAACACACACACACACACACACACACACACACACACACACACCCTGGGGAT
>NW_017731439.1:2781624-2791041 GCF_001890085.2 Hipposideros armiger | reverse complement strand
CCCCTCAACCCCGGCCCCCACCAATGCGGTTAAGATACACATGCATCTTCCTGGGATTACATAAATGGCTATCTATTAACTCACATGTTAGTACAAGGTGGCACTGAGGTACTGCCCCCTCGAATTCCTGGAAACAAGCATAGAGAACCCCAACTTTTAGTATTTTCCCAAATGGGACGTAGCTCTGAGTAGAGACAGCAGGTCTCTAGAGAAATTTGAAGAAGGGAGAAGGGACTGCCATGGCAGGGCATACAGGTTGGCAGCTAACGGGTGAAATCCAGGGGCCACCCTCTCAAAGGGATTTCTTTGACTTTTTTAATCATCTAAGTGTTGAGCCCTAATAAAATACCGAAGAGAGGGAGGTGGGAGGAGGGGCGGAAGAGTACGAGCCAGGAGGGCGAGGCTGACGATCGCCAGGGGCAGTAGGATGGGGGCATCCCAGCAGGGGCTCGGCTGCACGTGGACTTGGAGGGGGGGGGGTCTGTTTACGTCCCGCCTGGAGGGGTCCCGTTGGGGCTCAGCCGCAGCGGCTTCCTGGGCCCCGCGCCCTCCCACCCTCCACCCCCAGAGCCAGACCCGGGATCACGTCCTCTACCTTTAGGAGACCGCAGACCGTCTAAGAAGCACGCGGGGACACGTCCATTGAAAGAGCCTCCACATGGAAAAAGCTCTGGCCGGAGGACCTGGCGCAGGGACCGAGTTCCCTTCTTTTTCCTTCTTCTCCTCCCGGGTGCCGTCTGGGCAGTCCCTCTCCTCACGCAGGGAACCGCGTCTCGGGGTTGGGCCCAGCGAAGGAGTGGAGGGCCGGTGGGGTTCGGAGGCGGCGAGGCTGGGTCCGCTAGGGCAAAGGCACCGGCACGAAGTAGGGGAGCGCAAGTTATTCTCCCTGCAAGTTCAAGGAGTCTCCAGCCAAGTGCTGACACACAACAACAGCGAGCAGGGGGAGGAGTGCGGGGCAGGGAAGGGAAGGGAGAAAAGAAAAGCTGGTGCTGTCGTTGTCCTTAGGAACCAGAGCCCGCGGGACGCGTGGCCCCGCGCGGGACCGGCTCCGGGATTCGGGGGGCGAGGGTCGGGCGCTCCGCGCTAGCTCCGCCGCGGCCCATGGCTCGGGGCAGCCATCCTGGGCGACGCCGGGTCCGGGGAAGGGCGCAGCGGCGATCTCGGTGCCGGGCGAGTTGCCCCCCCGCATCACTCTGCCTTACTCCAGCGCACCCCCATTAGCGCTAGCCAGTCGAAACCACCGCTGTTCCGGCGCTCCGTCGTTCTCCGGCGCATTCTCCGGCGAGTCGAGCCGAGGACCGGGTCGCCGAGGCGGGTGGCCCCGCTCTCTCCTTGCTCTCCTAGCCTCCGGGCCAAGCTGCTGGAACCTCTGTGACCAGCCTGGGGTCCGATCACACCTCGGCCGGGGCGTCCCAGGCCCCCGAGCTCCGGCAGGAGGTCACCGGCATCCCCGCGCTCAGCCTCGGCTCCCGACTCCCCCGCGCTCTGCGCGCGGGTCCTCAGTCCTGGCGCGGCCCGGGGAACCGAGGCCACGGCGCAGTGGCGCGCACGGCCGGGCGCTCCAGCCCGAGCGGAGTCTGGGGCGCGTGGGTGCCTCGGAGACCCCAGTAATCCCGGAGGCGCTCGCCCTGGGGTCGTTCGGGTCAGCGGCGGAGCCTGTGGCGGCTGATGTCCGGCGGCGACTGCCAGTCCCAGGCTGGGTGTGGGAAGCGGAGCGGCGGGCGCAGCGCGAGCCGGGCGCAGCGCAGCGCGGTGGGGCAAGGACTCCGGCGGCGGCGGCGGCGCCGTGGCGCGGCGCTCGCGGCTTTTAAAGGGGACGCCGCCTGCCGTCTCCCTCCCGGCCGAGGCCGAACACCTCCCCCTCGGTGGCGCGGCTCGCCGGGGATCCCCGAGCGGGCGGGAGCGGCGTGCAGGGGTGTGGACGGCGCGCCGGGGCAGCCGCGGCGGGGTGGGGCCGAGGGCCGGGACGCGCGGCCGCCGAGGGGGGCGCTCGCGCCTCCAGCCTCTGACCTCAAAGGGGATAGCGACCGAGGCGCCAGACCCTCGCTGGCTCTCCGGGGTGAAATCCGGGACAGATATGGGGTTGAGCCCTCATTTCCCTACCCGGCCCGTTATTCAACTTTCAGTTTGAAGTTTTTCGGTAATAGACGATTATTAAGTAAAAAAGAAAAACTCAACCAAGTTACAAGGCATCTTGGCTTAGGCTTAGGGGTAGTCACTGTGTTTCCCTGAGTGGGAGGAGAATTAAAAGAAAACTAGAATTTGGAAACTGGGTGTTACTTAAACTTTAACACACACACACATTTACATTTGTACAGCTATATGTATACATTTATTTATATATATGTGCATGTATTTTAGATAAATATGTAATATACAAAAATACACGTGTATATCTCTAAATATATCCATACATGTAAATATATGCTAAGGAAAGCACATATTTCTGTAAATATGTCTGTACATGTGAAATGGATGTCATCCTGCTATACATAACATGTGGAATTGTGTGTGTGTGTGTGTGTGTGTGTGTGTGTGTGTGTGTGTGTGTCAGTGTGAAGAGAGGATGTGAGAGGGATTTTATTTCTTTTTATGGTAGCAATCACTTCATGCCTTGTGATATTTATCTCACCGAGCTCAGAGGCAGGCGATTAGCAGCTCAGAGGAAGGTAAAATAATGCACAGTGTGAGCCAAGCCTACAAGACAATTCTGGTTTGAGACCTTGGAACCTTTGTCCCACCCACCTCCACCAGGCCCCAGCAGGTTTATGGACATGTGGTTAAGTCACTTGTCTCCCTCAGCTGAAATATTTCCCAAATCTCCTGCACCAGGAGTTTCGAGGCTTTCTGTCCCTCTCAGGATTCCAGGAGCTCCCTTGCAAAGCACAATTGAATTGCCCAAATGATCCCAGAAGCCAAGGGCAGAAAATTTTTTTAAAAATCCAGATGGCAAAATCAAATTTGCCTGCACACAAAACCTTCAAGCCTGTAAAACAGAAAGGGAAAAGTCTGAAGCGGGAACTCATAAGTCTATTATCCATGTGCATTATTTTTTTCAGTTGGGAAGCTAAAATAATTCTAGGTTCTGCTCACATAAATCGGATTAGCAACCCCCAGAGGGGAATTAGGCACTCGCCGCTTCTCAAAGTATAAAGGTCAAATAAGGTATTTCAGAGGAAGCTTACCTACTAGGAAAATAAATGGGGGGCTGGGGTGGGCAAAATATTCAGGAACATGCTTCCCCCCACCCTGAAAATAAACTGCTATGGAAGTTGAGTGTCACTCTGAATCATTGGACATCAAACAAGTTGGCAATAGGGCATATTCTACTCATAGACGCAAGTCAAAAAGTGTTTATTGTGCTTCTGAAGCCATTATACTTCCTTTCCTATCAAGTTGAATTGAGAAGTTAACAATTGTTTCTGTCATAAGCGAGGTTTTAAAAACAGAATAAAATTTATGAGATCTAAATCAGTATGTAGCTTGTAAAGAGGAGAAAGTTGATAGCTCTTGAGCGTTCTTCAAGTAAAGATGAAAAATAAATCTCTGGTGATGACATCAAGGATGTCTTGCAGCTTAGACCTTCATAACTTGCGAAATGGGAACCTTGTCAGTTTATGAAATAATCTTCGACAGTCACAAATCTGAGGGAAAACTGGCATTTGTGGACACTCTATATCATTTCAGCGCTGCCCATCACAGGATCTCTTTTATGTGTGTTTATGCAATTTCTGAGGGACTGCTGAATGCGTTTCACAAGCACAACTTCCTAAATGTTGGCCTTATTTTCTCTTAAGAGCCAGGCTCTCTGGTTGTTTTTAAGAGATGGCTGCCCTCTTGTGGTGGAAATGAGTTCGAACGCTTGGGAGAAAAGTCAATAAATAAATAAGCAAGTAAGTAAATAAAAAGTTCCAAAGACTGATTTGGGATACAAAGTACAAGATAGCCATACCTATCCAATTTCCAGGCAATAAGGGATAGTTAAAAAAATGATAAGTCTAAATGGAGACGACCTATTTTTATTCTCTTCTCTACTAGCCACCTGCAACTAAGAATGCAGGGTTATTGACTTTGAGGGGATCGTGTCTGTTTGCTTTGAAAATATCACCTACTGCTAGCCATGGTCAACTCTACTTCTTTCAAAGGTTGAGGAAAAGTTCTTCAGCCCAAAAGGTGAGAGATACATTCTTGCTTGGTGTATCAAATTTGGGGTATCTGTCAGATGTAGGGAGTGGCAAGGCTGGAGGTGGGTTGCTTGAAGGAGGGGTGATGGTAGTTGCAAACTCTGCTACCTCAGAGAGGGCAGGCATGTAAAAAAAAAAAAAAAAGCCTACCAGGTAAGGATTCTACCTGAAGAAATTTGCTGCTATTTATTCCCTTCCAGTCATTTCTTGCCAGTGTTTGAAGAGATCCCAGAAATCCTCATTTGATTGTGTGTGGACATGACCTGGGTGGGATGAAATAAAGTGCTTAAAGAGCCATGCATTAACAACTTTTCCTTTAGCAGTTCAACCCAGATAATGTTTAATTTTATTGCATCCTGCAGCTATTAGCATTCTCTATTGTTCTTGGTAGGCCAACCATTATGCAAATTAACCTTGAAATAATGATCCTTGCTATTGTAAAGGCCATAGCAGGCGTTAAATGATCCATCTACCTTGTAATTGTCATGCCACTGAAACCTGTGGCAACTCCTCTGAGAAACCTCTTGGCTTTTTACCATACATGTTGCTTTGTAACTAGCATGGCACCCAACACCCATTCTACTTACTTCACCTGGAGGTGGCTCTTTCACAGGAACCAGGAGGCACAGCAAAATAGCAGCATTTAGTCAATCAAACCTTTACCTAGTTGATGTATGCTTAGATATGGTAGGAAGGAAGGGTGGGGTGGAGTGATTTATTTGCAAAACTAGGTCTGATAGGCCAAGTCAGGGTTATTGCTTTCAGGCAAATACTGACTTCATCTTAAAAATTAAGGAAAAATGAATTTTGTGAATAGACTAGACTGTATGTTAGGATGCACACAGTAGGAATTCTATAAATACGTTGATCACAGCCCAAGACATGGTTGCGTAGCTTAGGTTCTAATTCTGGTTCGGCTAGGGATGATTGAATTTAAAATGGTCATCTCTTGGCCTTATCTGTTCATCGGGGCACATAAATGTATGTTCTTCTGCTGCCTCAAATGGCATGATTGAAGGTCAGATGCATAATATGTGTGGACTTGGAGAATTTAACCATGCCCTACCTATACAAGATCCTGATTGCTACTTACTCTATGTATCTTTAAATGTATTTTTTGACTTCCTGCCTGAAATATTATGACCTGATTTTGAGAGACAGGACTTTGTATGTCTTTTAATTTTTTTTTTCCTAACAGCTTTTATCATATTGCTAAACAATGGGTATTTCGTTGGAAAGGTCATCACTTGGGTAAATCTAAGGCAATAACAAATTCTCATAGTCTCAGCTTCCTCATGAGTAATATATAGAGATTAATAGCTGATCTCCTCACAGAGCTGTTGTGAAAAATAAAATTCGAAGATGAATGCTAAATAAATACATGCATCTGAAAAAGAATTATGGTCTTCCAATAGGTTTTAGATATCCATTAAGTATTATTTCATTACCAAATATCAATGCATTTGTCTACCTTGTCAATGACATTAAAATGTTTTGATACTGTGATAATTAGATTGTACAGAGTCAATGATAGTATTTCTCTTTACACATTCAGTCTTCAAATATTTATGGAGCAGCTATTAGCCCATGGCACTATTCTCTTCGGTCCCAGGAAATACAAAGATACATAATCTCTGCCCATGATGCAAAGTTAGGAATTCAGCACAAGAAATGGAACATGTTTGCAGATAAATGAATATAATATGTATGTATAAGAACTTTAAGAGAAGTGAAAAAAAGGTGCTGCAGGTTTAATGGAGAACAATTTCCCTTCTGAAATGTGGCCTCACAAAATTCATAGAAGAGAGGGCATTTGAGAGAAATATTCTTGGTGAGTAGAATTTCTATAGGATCAGTAGGCGTCTTTATGAACGTCAGCATTAGCAACAGTGGATTTTTATCAACACCCTTAGTTACTGCTTCCCACGTGTTAGCTCACCTAGTCCTCACAAGAACCTTGCTCAGTGGGAGTTACTATGCCCATTTTACGGATGAAGAAACCGTGCTTAGAGAGGTTAAACCATTTTCCCAAGGTCACACAATGATTAAGTAGCACAGCTGGCCTATTCCAGAAGTCATGTTTTTGTTTGTTTGGGGTCTATCCCCACTCTTTTTTTTTTTTTTAAGATTTTTTTATTGGGGGATTGGGGGGATGGGAACAGTGCTGGGGATAGGGAACAGACAAGTTGCTGTCCTTTTGTTCTTCAGTCTAGTTGTGGAGGATGTTGCTTCACTGGCCCAAGTTGGCACCATCATTGAGCTCTTCTCTGGCGAGGCAGATCAGTCGCCGGCTTCTGGACGGCCGCTCACTGCGGCTGTTGGCCGCTCACGCTGGCTGCTGGCCACACATGGTAGCCCATGGCAATCCACTGCCACAGGGACTGCAGCCCACGCCGTCGCCGGCGACTCAGGGCAGCCCAGCTCCAGGTTGAGCTGTTGTTCAGCATCTTAGCTGTAGAGGGCAGTGTCACTGGCCCTCATATGTGGGATCCGAACCGGGGCCCTCTGGCATCCCAAGCGAGTTCTTAACCATCGCGCCACTCGGCCGGCCCTATCCCCACTCTTGACTACCACCATGCTCATGATCTCTTGATTCCAGACAGTAGTAGCAACCCAAAGCAAGACATCAGATGGGGAAAATGTAGGATTGTGTTTGAGGACTGAGGGTAGTAGTTCAGATTTAGAGGTGGGTTTGAACAGCGATAAGGCAATACTAGAGGTAAGTCCAGTCTTCAGACAGGGTACGAGCAGCAAAGTGATGGCACATTCTTTAACAAAGAATTTAACAAAGTTTACAAAAAAATATATATATATATATATTTTTTTTTTTTAAGATTTTTTTTACTGGGGAATTGGGGGGATGGGAACAGTGCTGGGGAATTGGGGGAAAGGGAACTGACAAGTTGCTGTTGTTTTGTTCTTCAGTCTAGTTGTGGAGGATGTTGCTTCACTGGCCCTAAGTTAGCACCATCATTGCGCTCTTCCCGGGTGAGGCAGATCAGTCGCCGGCTTCTGAACGGCCTCTCACAGTGGCTGCTGGCTGCTCACGCTGGCTGCTGGCTACACACGGTAGCCCATGGCAACCCATTGCAGCAGGGGCTGCAGCCTACGCTGACACCGGTAACTCATGGCAGCCCAGCTCCAGGTTGAGCTGTTGTTCAGCATCTTAGCTGTAGAGGGCAGTGTCACTGGCTCTCATATGTGGGATCCGAACTGGGGCCCTCTGGCGTCCCAAGCCAGTTCCCAACCATCGCGCCACTCGGCCGGCCCCTATATATATATATATTTTTTACACAGGTGTGGACAGAGTTGAGGGAACATGACAAGGGATAGTGAAGTACCCTGGCCCTACATTAGGAAACCACACCAGAAGGCTTTACAACTCTTAGGTCTTAGGGGGATAGGGATAGCCTGAAAAAGCTGCAACTGTAGGGAGGGAGCTATTGGCAGAAGTGGGAGGCTCTCTGGTAGAGGGTCAGCTGGAAAGGGGATGATAGGGAGAATAAGTAGCTCAACCTGTCTTTTCTCCTACTCGCTGAACATCTGTTGATATCGCCATTGGCCTAATTAGACCAAAAGGACAAGTGCATCAATCCTTTGTTACTGTGTAACAAATGACCACAAACGTAGTGGCTTGATGCCCCTTTATTATCTCACAGTTCCTGTGGGTTGGGAATCCAGGCATGGCTTAGCAGTTTCTCAGAGTCTCCCAGGCTGTAGTCTCACATAAGGCTTTGGAGGACATCTCTCTGACTACTAGACCTGCTTCTAAAAGACTCACCTGATTATAGTAGGCCCACCCAGGATAATCTCCATTTTGACTAACTCACATTCAACTGATCTGGAACCTTAATTATATCCGCAAAATTCCCATCACCCATTGCCATGTAACATAACCTAATAAAGAGAGTCATAACCCATCATATTCCTATATCCAAATCATTCTCAAGGGGAGGAGATTATGTGGAGGCTGGGAACTTCAGTCCATAGAGGTCAACCTTGCAGGCCCAGAGCAAGGTAAAGAGTGGCTCTGGGGTGCAAAGAGAGACTATCCAACAGAGCAAGTTTTGATAGGTAAGCCGACCTCAGGACCGCAAGATTCTTGACTGCTAGTCTAAGGAGTCGGGACTTGATTCTGTATCAATGGATCACTGTGAAATAATTTTGCCAGAGGAATGGCATGGTTGGAGGTGCATGTTAGGAAAACAAATTTCATGTGTGGAAGGTGCAGTAGTGGGGAAAGGGGAATGTACATAGAGAGACTGGAGGAAAAGGGGCCAGATAGTAGCTTTTGTAATTATGTGCACAAGTGGTAATGGGGGTCTAAAGTCCACATGAAAAATAAGCCAATGTGAAAGCTACAAAGGAGATCAGATGGGCAGTTGTGGTGTGAAGATGAGGAGTAGAGCTATGGGGAAGGGAAGGATATCTATAGGTTTGGGCACTTGGGTGACAAACTAGTGGTGCTGTAACAGTTAGGAGTGTGAACAGGAGGGCCTGGATTTCAGGAAAAGTATTAGGGGATTGAGTTGCAGATTTCCAAGCTAAAGTTTAACTATTTGGAGAGGAAAAAATGGCCACGGAAGGCATAGAAGATGTTGCAGAAAAAGTTATAAGGAAGTGAAAAACAGACATTGGTAATGTGCCTTAGAATTCATAACAGGGGAGTTTCCAGAAAAGTCAAGTCCACCGTCCTCAGTGCTGGTGAGGCTTGGGGAACAAGGGATAGGGTTAACAGCAGCTCCTTGGAGATATTTCTAGATCACAGGTATCGAAGAATGAAGTGGGAAGAAGACTGCATAGAACTGAAGTAGGAGTGAGGTGAGGAAGTTGAGTCAATGAGGGAAAGAACATGAAGGGTACGAAATATCAGTATTTGAGAAGTATCGCCAAAAAGTTCATGACATAGTTGAAGTTATCTGGAGGCGTTTAACAAAATCAACCCAGGGTTTGCCTATTGGCTTTGTTGGAGAATTTCTGGGTGGTCATTTCCTTTTTTTCAAAAGGAAATCTCCCAGAATAGTATATTTTAAAGTTCTGATTAATTCCCAGGGATTCTTCATCTATCAATACTTAAAAATTTCTTTGCACATTTCTGCACCTTTCAACAATTTGTTGGACCACATTAAGCTCAATGAGCTTGACCTCTACACTGGCACGTGCATCTCTCCAGAGGGCCCATATAGGACTGACAGTAAATTCTTCTCATCTTGGTTACCTATGAGTTCTCTAA
>NW_017731439.1:2704124-2776624 GCF_001890085.2 Hipposideros armiger | reverse complement strand
ACTCTTTCATTGATTTACCTATTTCTTATTTTCTTATCTAATTGCATCAGCTAAACTTCTTCTACTAGAATACAAAGTATAAAGGAGCAAGGATCTTATATGCCCTGTTTGTACTTAAATCTATACCACTTAGAACAGTGCCTGATACATAGTAGTTCCTGAAAAATACTAATTGATCACATGAATAATAGAAAGCTCTATTTCTTGATTCATCAACTTTAGATATACCGTATTTGCCGGCGTATAAGACGACTGGGCGTATAAGACGACCCCCTAACATTTCCACTCAAAATACAGAGTTTGTTATATACTCGCCGTATAAGACTACCCCCTCTTCCGCACACCTTCCACACACCAAATAAAAGGTAAAACAATATCAGATTTGATTTCAACATTTATATTTATATTCAAATGCTTATGACATGCAGGAAAACTGTCACAAGGCTGTATGTAATCAAACATATACATAAATCGCGATTCGCGATTTTGCGCTATCATACTGGGTGTATGGTCGGCTGTGTGTGATTTTGGGAGTGTGGTAAAATCGCATAACAGCAAAATCGCATAACAGCCGAGCATACACCCAGCAGCGCTGCTGATGCCTGAACGGTATGTGGAATGAAGTGGGCGGGCATCGGGAGGCCACTATGGCACGGGGCAAGCACTATGGGCAGTCTATCTGAAGTGTACCTGGCGTATAAGATGACCCCCCACTTGGAGGCATATTTTTCAGGGCCAAAAAATCGTCTTATACGCCGGCAAATACGGTAATCTAATTCTTCATAGAAAAATGGGAATACACTGACACACATCTTCTCAGCTCTGCCCTTTATCTCCTTATTTCCTGTTACTTTATTACTCTTTTTAAATGTTCCGTAATTAGAATACAGACTTTCTGAAATCATATTTCCCACATTGATTCAATTTTAGTTTTATGTGTAAATGGGTTCACTGCACCCACCTGTAATCTTATCAGGGCTTCTCCAATGGTAGGTTTTACTAGGAAGAGCTTATGGGTTTCATGAGATTCATTTTATTCTTGCTGAATTAAATAACATTTACATAGTGCTTTCTATATGCCAGGTACTGTTCTAAGTGCTTTACAAATATTAAGTAATTTAATCATAAAAAGTTACAGTTCATAAATTTTTGCTGTAACTCAATTGCATTAAATTTATTATATGTCTTTTTTTAATTAAAATTTATTGGAGTGACAATGGTTAAAGTTACATAGGTTTCAGGTGTACAATTCTGTAATACATCATCTATATATCACATTGTTGACCACCCAGAGTCAGTTCTCCTTCCATCACCATATATTTGATCCCCTTTGCCCTCATCTACCACTCGCCTCCCCCGTTACCCTCTGGTAACCACTAAACTATTGTCTATGTCTTTGAGTTTTGGGTTCTTTGTTTGTCTTGTTCTTTTGTTGTTTTCAGTTTTATATCCCACATATCAGTGAAATCATATGGTTCTCGACTTTTTCTGTCTGACTTATTTCACTTAGCATAAAAATCTCAAGATCCATCCATGTTGTCACAAATGGCACTATTTAAAAACAAAATTATATGTCCTCTTGGCTTAGTTTAGGATTTTTACGTCAACTTGCTTTTATACAACCTCCATCCCAAGTAACTGAAGACATTGCTTACTGCTTCTGACAATAGGCATTGCTGAGAAGTCTGAGGCCAACTCAGACTTTACCCTTATAATCAACTTGCCTCTTCTACCTGTATTCCTGAAGAAAACGCACTTGATCCTTGAAGTAAACATTTTAGCAGGATGTATCTGTGTTTGTCATCATTTACTAGTTTATCTTAGATACAAACAACACAGTTGATTTGTTCATTGAAATCATTTTCATTCGGGTAACATCTTCTTGTATTATATATTTTAATCCCCTTCTCTCTTCCATTTGTTAGGATTACTTGTCAGGTTCTTTATTTTAGCTAAAAAAATATTGCAGTATAATTGCCATATAACATTATATTAATTTCAGGTATACTACGTAATGACTGAATATTTGCATATATTGCAAAATGATCACCACAATAAGTCTAATTAGCATCTGTCACCATACAGAGTTAAAATTTTTTCTTTTCTTGTGATGAGGACTAGAGATCTATTCTCTATATGTGTGATACAGTACTACTGTGTACTGTGTGTGATACAAATATGTTATACAGTACTATTAACGCAGTACTATTAACAGTGGTCAGCATGCTGTATATGACATCCCCAGAACTTCTTTATGAGAAATGTTCTTCCTATTTTCCCTGGTCTGCCTTCATACCCTCTGAATGAACATGTCTTCAAATTGGAGATAAGTGTTCATCCACAATCTTTTCTTCACCTGTTTGAGGTAGGTAGAAGTGAAGGTTGCATTTGGGAGGAAGGGGAAAAGGGACACCAGAGTCTCTAGTTTCTCTCTGTCACATTTCAAAAATGTTGCTTTGAGTAGTGGGCCCTTTCCTTTATCTGATCCCCAGTGATACATTTCTTCCTTTCCCTCTTTTTTATTCTTATTCTTTTCCTTTTCAAAAAAACAAAATTATTGCACTGTTTCCCTCTGCCATTTTACTTTGGACTGTGCATAACAACTATTTTTTTTACTGGGTGCTATTTGATGTGTTTTAGCTAGCTTACTTTAAAAGCAGATGCCATCATGCAAGAATAGCCTTATGATCCCACAAGGTTCACTGATAATAAATGACTTCTCCAAGGCCATCAGATGATCGTGTTGAAGGTAGGACTTGTCCTCCTTGCTCAGTTGTGGTGACTAGAGAAATCATGTTGATGAACTGGCTATCATAAATGATAGCCATGTTTATTGAGCACTTTAATGTGCCAGTTACTCTTCTAAATACTGAGCATAAATCAACTCATTTGGTTCTCACAACAAAACTGTGAAGTAATGACCCCCATTTAATAGAGGCAAAATAAAAAGCACAGGATGGTAAAGGAATTTGTCCAAAGCTACCTAGCCCCAAGTAGTAGAAATAGGATTCAAATCTTGGAGGTCCAATCCCAGAAGTTGTGGACTTAACCTTTACCTTATGCTGCCTAAACCAAAATCCAAGTCACATTAAGCTTTCTATATTGCACAGGTGGACTTTAAAAGAAGTTTGGAAGGTTGAGATAGCTTTCTAATTAAGTCAACTCTGTCAACTCTGTCCATTCTTTCAGCTATTCCACATACAGCACTCTTGATGACTGGATTTATTCAAGTTCTGGTTGAATTGATTGGATGATTTGATTTCATATTGGCACACCTTAATCAATAAAAGCAATTTCATTGGTACTCCTTTGATATTTATGTCTGCATATTTAGAGGTTGTCACAGGAAATATAACAATGAACTGCTATGTTGCAGTGGGTCGTCGTGTTTCTGCTTACGCCTTGGAGAGAGAGGAAAGGACAAATCTGGCAGGCAGCCATGTAATTAGAATTAACTTTGGCCATGAAGGCGTGACAGATGAACCAGCCTGATCACTCTCATATTTGCCTGTCTGAATGCGGAATTCCTGTCTTAGACCATGGCACAGCAGGAAATGTTCCTTTTTTGAAATTTTTCTCTGTATACCAATAAAATTGTCCCCTTAGGACACATCATAAAGAAATGTCATTGAATACTCTAATTGTGGCATTCACCAGAGCTATTTTTTAAGAAGCAACACTGGTCACAAACTCAGATTTTAATCAGAAACAGAATTCTGGTGAGTTCAGTGGTTTTTTCCCAATATTTTTCAGCTTAAAATTTTTGATAGTCACTGGCCCCAGAAACTGAACGTGTTTTCAAGAGATTTGAGCTAAACGAAGTTCAGCGTTTAACAGCAAAGTTAAAATAGAAAACCTGCATCTTTCTCTGAGGATAACACACACACGTACACACCACCACATACATCTACACACACACCAACATCACCGTACCAAAATACTTTTGTTTCTGAAAGTTTAAAATTCAAACTTGGCAGTTGTATAATCCTCCCAGGGGAGGAAATTCAGGAGAATTTAAAGAAAATTGGCTTAGCAATGTGTTTTGAATATAGTCAACAGAACATTTTCTATTTGGGTACAAGCACATCAATGATACTTGAATCAGTGGAAGTCCTGTCTGGTGCATGTAGAAGGTTGTCAGAGCTAAGGGAGGTGTTAGAAGAATACCAGTTGGAGTAGAGGACTGCCTTAAGGAAAGACTCTAGTTCCTTCCATTTTCTGTTGTAGATAAATGAGAACCAAATATAGGAAACCATATGGCCATTCCTGCAAATAAAAACCAACCCACCGTTCTGGGCATCATATATTGTGGTTAGTGCTGCTGGTACTTTGTGCACTGGGATACCTTCAAATCATGGCTGCAAATACTTTGACACCTTGATACTCCTCCTGGATCCAAGTGGGCTTGTCAGTGTCCCAACCAAGAGATTACGGAGGAAGCTACACTAGGTGACTTCTGAGGCCAAATCATAAAAGGCCAAGTAGCCTCCACCTTGTTTACTGAAACACTCACTCCTGGAGCCCTGAATTGCCAAGCAATAACTCTGCCTCCCCTGCAGCTGCCACACTGAAGAGGATGGCAGAGCTTACTGGTTAAGAACACAGATTCTAGAACCAGAGTGCTGGGTTTCAAATCCTAACATTACCAATGATGTGCTGTTTCACCTCAGGACAGTTACTTAACCTCTCTGTGCCTAAAGTTTTTTTCATTTATAAAAAGGAGAGAAATAATAGCCTGGTGCACCACACCTGTCCTCTGACCTGTACCTTATACTGTTGTTTAAAGGATCAAATATGTTACTAGCTCAGAATAGTGCGGGCAAATAATAGACAAAATAGAAGTATTTGTTAATAAAGCATGCATGTACTTTCGGATGTGCCTTACAGGTTTAGAAGCAGATTGCACTCAGTGTAGTTCAAGAGCAAATCATTCTGCATCTTGGATTTCAGAGGACAAACAGATCATGTGAAAATGTGGTTTAAAGCTCTGATGAACTTGAACAATTTAGACCAAAGAAAACGCTAGTGTCTAAAAAGCAGGGCTGCTCCTGAAAAAGCTTTCCTGCTGGTATTTCCCTTCCTCCACTCTACGCTGATGTGTGCTGTGTGTACATCATTGAACCAGGCATTTCCCTCCTCCTGCTCTAGCATTGAGTAAGATATTTGAACTTATAAAATTTACAAGTCTAAAATAGTTACCAACATGTACTCCCCGACTCTGCAGCTTGCCTCACCCTGTGAGGGATTAGGTTATAAAAATGAATGAAATCATCATTCCTGTTTACTGGATAATCCCAAAGCTAAAATTAAAAAAAGAGCAGGGGAGACAGCACAGAACATTTAAGGAGAAAGGAAGATGCATGTGTACAGAGAGACCTTAGCTAGACACCTCGCAGAGTAAATTACTGGCAAACACATTGCAGCCCGATCGTCTGTGGTTTTTCTTCATTCATTTTTTTACATGAAAATAAGTGAAAAGGGAGAGCTAAAAGTTGCTTGTCAAAGTCCACTTAAGATATAGGTCAATTAGCTAAAGCAAATATACACATATACATGTCTTTGGAGATGTCAAATGACATGTCTTTGGAGATGCCAAATGCGCTCCTCATTAGCCAGTTTGCAATACTTCCCACATTCTGCTCAGGAAGCTCTATTCCCAGGCTCTCTTGCATCCTGGCTTCATGGTAGATTCATCCAAAGGGAGGCTCTGATAGAAGACTGGAGAATGAAGATGGGAGATGCAAGGATTTCTCCCCTACTCTCTCTGCTTCAGACTATATCATCTCCTCTATGGTTTCCATTTACATTGGGAAGACTCACCATGGTTGTAGCTTTCAATAAATGCATCCTATTTCTGGTCCCGGTAACCATATTTCCTTCTGCTAACCTTAGGGGTGGTATCTGCTTCTGGCTATTACTAATCTCTGGCTTGCCTCGTCGTCCCCTGTAAAGCTCCCTACCTCCTTTATCTCAGTCATCAAGTTCCTCTATTAAATCTCTTCTGTTTGAAACACCTCGTGTGATTCCAGTGTTCCTGACTGGACCCCCACAGATACCCATAAGCAGTTTGGAAAAATTATTTCTGACCTCATATATATACATATAAGAGTAGTGTTGTTTTATTGACCTGATGTTTTGTAGACAAACTCTACCAGTTACCTATATTAAGGCTATTATGACACACATGCTAATTTTATTTTCTTCTGAGCTAAATGAGCTACGCTTCTGATAGACATGGGAGTAATTCTAGTTGCTGATTTAGCAGAGATGAGAGTTGATTGCTCAAGAGAATGAATTATCTACTTGGATGCAATCAAATTCTCTCTAAATCAGCCCTCTACGGGCTCTTCACTGTACATTCTGTTTTTGTCATACCAACTGTGCAGTATGTCAAACTCATTCATGCATATGATGCGTAAAAACACATCACCCGTTAGAAAAAGCTCCTCTCACTGTCACAATGTAACAGATTATCTTTAACACGAACAATTCTTTTCCTCAGGTGACCTTTTTATTGACCTCAGGACCACCAAGACGTGGACTCCTTCCCCATAAATGATTTTATTTGCTTGCATGGTATCAATTTTGGGGTCTGGATATAGAATTTGGGTGCTGGGCTTCATCAGGAAATGTCAGTGCACCCCCCGGGGATGCGAACCCCGGTAGAGAAACGAGGATCTGCAGTTAAAGCTGACTATTTGCACGGAGGCTTTATTGCAGCTGCAGACTTAGCACATATGAAAAGGTTTTCTGTGCTCAGTTTCTGGATGAGGCAGATTGCATCACCAGGAATTCCTGTCCTCTAACACATAGTGACCAACACGCCTTAATAAGCATTTGCCTTTTTATTTTCAGGTCAATAACATCATGCTTTCTGTTCATTATGGAACCATTTTTTTAATTTTTTTTTAAACTAGAGGGAAAGACATAAAATAATAATTCCAATGCTGTGACTCTGGTATGCCTTGGTCACAAGTCGTCAGCCAAAGTAACTCAGTGCAAACGATGGGCAATGTTCAGGTTTATATAAGGCAGGGTTTCCAAGGCACAGCACCTGGCAAGAAGGGTCATTGTCAGGGGAAGGATCTTGTGGATCCTGCCGTGAGGTAGATACTCTTGGAGGGGGTGGGTAACTGGCCCCATGCCGTCAAGGACAGCATCCTCTCAGCAAAGGCCTCAAGGGTTCAATGTTAATGCACTTGGGTTGGAAACACTGACGGCAGAACCTGAGGAAAGCAGATGCAGCAAACAGGATGCAGACCATCTCAGAAACCCAGAGGATGTGAGCCTAGCCAGCAGGTCAATGTCAGAACCATAACAGCCCCAATCAGACAGTGCAGAGGGGAGAAGAAGGCTAGGGAGAGGCCCGTGGGCTATAAGTGGGCTGGCTCATGGGTTATAACTGAGCTAGGCCAAGAGGGTGTTAAGCTCAGAGGAACGCTGCTACTGAAGGGGTGTCCTTCTTCCCTTGACCTTGGCCTAACTTCATGGGTATCCTATTTCCTTAAGGCACTCAGATACCATAAGGTTTTGATGTGTCCCTCCTAGGGACAGGAGCCACAAAGCTGCTCTGAAATACCTTCAAGTACAGAAGAATGTCTTGTGGCATACTCAATTCTCTATGCTCATCTTTTTTTTGAGGAGCCTTTATCCACACAGTGGGAAACAATAATTTATATAGATTTTCTCACCAGATCAAGGAATTGTGCAGTCCTAACATTCTCCTTAGTGTTCAGCATACATGATGCTGTTCTCGATGAGGCCCAAGTGAGTGCTTACGAATCAGCAATCAACTTACACTGCTAGTAAAGAAGCACCTGGGAGATGCTCACTGATCCTATGCATCACAGGTTTTCCATGGCAGTGCCTAGATGACGTTGAATCCGGGATAAATTAGAATTTTATGAAATGGCAATATAGCTGTGGAGGTATTGACACACTCTAATGGCAAAATGCGTAAGAAGGAAGCTAAATCATCTAAACACAGACTAGATACCAAAGAAGGGCATTTTTAGAAAACCATGCAGTGTGTGTGTGTGTGTGTGTGTGTGTGTGTGTGTCTGTGTGTCTGTGTGTCTGTGTATAGGTGTCATAGAGAAGAGGTGATCCTGTCGAGTAGGTGATCAGGAGCCAGATTGTCCCAAAAAGCAGTTGAGTACCTTCTTTGCGGCTTCTAGAACATTCCACAGTTTGTGTATTTTTATCATCGTGGAAGGAAATTGGAGTAATCATTCCTCTTCTCCTTAATCTATTAATACATAAAACTCTGTTCAGTGGCTTTTCATTCATGGACTCATTGAGTCCAGCAGCTGCTAACTGGTGGCTAGTTGGTGATTTCCAGCTTAAAACATATTCGATTTGGCCTATGAAATACTTTTTAACTTTTTCAAACTTGGTATCAATATCTAAAATTTGGAAACTTTCCCATAAAACCATAGAATTCCTGCTTTTTGAAAGAGAGAGGAGAGTTGACAACACAAGTCTTCATGCCCATACAGCATCAGTGTGCTGGGCCAAAGCAGTAGGGTTTCCCTCTAGATGGGATATGGGCTCCCCAGTTTTCCAAAAACCCTTCTACTCCTTACTGTCTCCTTGGCTTCTGCTGCCATTTATCATTGCACTCACACTAATGTTTTTCTTAATATAGAATAAGTAAAGTATGTCTTGTATGAACATCTATCAAGTGCAGGAAACAGAGATGGACTTAAAGCATCTATGCATGCCAAGGAACGTTTTCTGACATGTGTCTTCGCTCACGTGCATTTCCTGCATGGCTGCCGTAGGCATTTGAGTTTGAGAGCCTGAATTAGATGTATTTCTTATAGAAGGGTGCAAATGACAGTGGCCAATCTGCAGTACTGACACGATCACTTAGGAGCATGCCATTACTTCTGTCCTCATTCTGTAGACAGCTGTGTGGATAGAGACATCAAAAATGTATGAGAAGACCAGGCTCCAGAATCTATCTGCTCAGATCATTAGGATTTATTTGAACCAGCAAACCTCCTCTTGCATTGTTGTAAGAAAGGGTTCCTGGAAATAGCTTTTAAAGGCTAAATGATACTATCCTTAATGAACTGTGTGAATGACCACAGAATTTTGTATAAACAGGGAGTTCAGGGAAGAGTCAATCACCACTTAGAATGTGACAGGCTGAGAGAGACCCAGGTGAAAGGGGACGCTGTGCCTGTCAATCAAGACTTCTCAGCACCCAGGGGCATGTGCTGCCTCAGTGGATGAGGTTTTTTTAAGTGGCTCTCCCAGAGCTATAAAATGTCACTTTTTAAAAGACAGATGGAAATATTATACTGGGGAACTCTGAAGATGTTAATACATTTTAGGTCCCGCAGAATTTTTTTAGATAGACTACAGAGGGAGTTCAAAGGGGGAGGAGAATGCTATCAGAATGGAACCATTGAAGACCTCTAAAATATGAAACACACACATGCATAGACAACAGCACTGATACCTATCAAGAGACACATTTTCAAAGAGAAACAAAATAAAAGTAAAGGCAAGCACTGGAGGGAACCAGTGAATAGGATAATATAAATCAATCAGGAACATGGGACCTTTCTCTCTGGGGGCATTTGGGGGAACTCTAAAATCGTAGAATAATAGGCCTTCTGCCAATTCCAGGTCAGGATATTTTTTTTGCAATGCATCACATCAAATTTAAAGCATAATTAAGTCCAAGAACCGAACACACTTCCTCACACTGAGCTCTTTCTCCGACTCCTGACAATTATGTTTTCGCACGATTTCTTAGTCTATATCTTCTGCAGGAAAAAGAGGCCAGAAGTGGAGTCAAAAGATTAAATATAAGATTGAAAATTCAAATGCTGATTGGTTAGTTTCCGTTTGTTTCCACATCCACCCAACCCCACCCCACCCCAGTCCCCAGTCCAAATTCCTCTTTGTTCTATTCTGCTTTGTATCTCATGAGGTGATATCTATGGATGGAATCATTGCATTGCTGTGTCCTCTGGCTTCTGGTGGGTACTGGAAGGAAGTTGGGGGTAGGAGAGATGGAAAAGTTAGTATTTATTGCCTCGCTGTCTTTGTGCTGGGCCTCTTGTTAGAGTGGGTATGTTCCAACACCTATGCTACAGCTCCTGTGTCGCCGCTCTTCTTGGCACTACTGCTCCCTTCCCTCCTGCCTTCAGGATCGGAGTGGTCAGAGCTCCTTCCCATTGTGTCCTGGGCATCTCAATATCCTTTACTAGTTCCATTATCTATCCAACGATCTTTACTCTTCCGCACATGGGCTGGACATTAAACTCTCTGAAATCAGACCATTTGTATGAGCTACCTGCTTTTGCTGGGACCGTGACAGGTATAATTTCATTTGCTAGAAATCCTGGGTAACTCTCTAAATGTTTGTAGCATTATGATCAGTAATAATGATCATTCTGATAATAAAATGAATTGAGAGCTTTCTGCAGGCCAGGCAGTGTATTTTGTATGCATTGTTTAATTTAAACCTCACCTTCACCCCAGAGGTAAGACATTATTTTTATCATCACTATTTTGCATATAGGGAAACTGAAGTTTAGAGAGGTTCAATAATTTGTCCATGGTTCCACAGCAACTAAGAGACTGGCCTGAGATTCAAACTCAAGTCTTTCTGAAGCTATCTTAGAAAGGCAGAGTGAACAAAAGAGCTGCCTGAAAACTTTGAGGGGCTGCTGTGGAAGAAGATTTGGGCTTTGTCGACATAGGAACAAAGGGCAGAAACACTCCTAAAAAATAAAAACAGTGGTGTGCTGATGTTTAACACCGAGTTCTCAGGGGGGCTGGGTGAGGGGGAGAAGCCCTGATTTGTAGCTTTTGGCAATTTCTGTGGTGTAAACACACTCACCATAGCTGATTTCAAGGTGCCAACTTGAGGTCCCTAAGTGTGGATTTGGGAACAGATATGCACAGTCTGCTCTCAAATTGGTGTGAGTAGGTAAGGACTCTCTCCAGTACACCACTGGGTAGAAATTGCAAGGAAGTGATTTTGTCTAAATAAGGAAAAACTATCCAACATGGCCATCAGCTGCCCTGTGAAGGAATGAAGTAATCATTATTGACGTCACCAGAAGTTCGAAGAGCTGTTGTGGATCTTGTAGAAGGGATTCTGTACTTGATAGGGGCCCACGTTGACTTCTGAGGTCATGTCTAACTAATATTGAAAGATTTGTGTCAGAGTTATGTGGACTCTGAAAAAAGAAAAGAAGGAGTTCAAGTCTTGGAACTCGATAAACCCAAGATTCTGACCCCAATGTCAAAGGGCTATATGACCTTGAACAAGATATTTAACTACTCTGCTCCTTTGTTTTTTCGTTTCTATAAAATGGAGGTAATACCTCTTCCTGTTGGTACATGATTAAATGCATTTTTCATGTCTCTTCCTCTAACATTCCCATTCATTCCTCTCCTACTGGGGGCAAATGGCCAATATCTATATGGGAATCACTTTATAAGCAAATCTGGTTACAAGATTAACATAAAAAATTTCTACTTCATGGTGTGACCTGTGGCATTTTACACACATACACACACACACACACACACACACACACACACACACACACACACATATATATATATATAAACTCAACTATATATATATTTGAGTTGTATTATAATGTGGTTCTTCTGAAATTGGCTGCAAATTAAAAAGAAAAGAGAAAGGGAAGTCTACCGGAATCTTGACCACTAAATCTAACTAAAGGCCATGGAACGTCTTTGAGATACTAATATCAGAAGTCCAGCCAGCTGGAATGTGTTTTTGTAACCCTGCCTCCAGTGTAGCATTATCAGAGGAAACAAATGAATGACCTGCCAATTTGGTTTTGGATACACCAACCCACCCTGGCACAGCACAGTAAAATGTTCAAAAAGAAGAAAAAATAGAGGCCACCATTCCAAGCTCTGAGTCACTTTAAGGGGCAAAAATCAGTATGTGACTCTAAAGCTTGCCTGCCCACTGAAAAAGGCTGCCAAGAACTGTCAGAGACGAGCAAGAAAGCCCTAAGACAAATCCCTTCCTTATTCACTTTTCTGAGCCCTTCTGGATGTAGTGATATATCTGAACTTTAGTCACATGCGTAAGAACAGAGATGAATGCCATTTGCATCATTTGTACTCAAGTTACCTCCCTTTAGTTGTAGTGGGCTGAACAGATAGGAGGATAGAGATTACATAGAAAACTGTTAACTAGCCTTGCCTCAAAGAAGGTTTTGCTGTCCAGGGAACTAGTTAGACTTCAGAAAAGACATTCTCCTTCATTTTACTTCAAAAGAATTATTTTTTTTAAAGCTATTGAATTCATTTCAAAAGTCACCACCTAATTTAATATAATGCTTGATTTCAGAGAGGCTGACAAGAAGAGATTAGCCAATCCCCGACCAAACTAAAGATCTACAAAGCTGTTTGAGTTTTATCCTCTTATAAGACTGAGACCTTTCCAAAGAAGAAGGGCACGGACAAAGAAATGAGCTCTTTCAGCACCTACAAAGTGACAGATACATTGCCATATTTTCTTGTTGAATCCTCACAATAACTCTATTCTTCCCTTTCTGTATACGTGGAAATTGAGGCTCAGAATTATAAAATAACTTCTTAAGATTACAAAGAACCAAACTGGTAGGTGTGAGATTCAGATCCAGTTCTAACTCCAAGAATCTTTCTTTTCTTTCTTTTTCACCACATTACTCAACTTCCTGCCCTGTTTCACTTCTTGACTCTTGAATGGCTTTAATCAATATCAGGCATCTAGGCTAAAGCTCTTGGGCATCATAATGATTGGGCAAAAAGTACAAAGTCCAGTTCAATTGGGGCATAGCCCATGTCCATCTGAACTCAGCCCAGTGGGTTTGTGTGGGTACACATGGCCTACTGAGCTGGACTCTGTCCTCAAGGAACTCTGCCTCAGGTTGGGAAGACAGAATAACACAGGAGAAACACTTGGAGCATATCACTATCCAGTGGCTAATCAAGAATAAATGGGCTGGTTCCATGTGTAAGTCCAGCAAGAGCTTAACAAAAGGAAAAGTCCATGTGTGTGAGTGGAGGAGGTGATGTGGGGATATCAGTATAGAAAAAAAAATCACCTTTGTAGAGGGAAGACTTGATGGTCAGGCTGGTTCTTGTTAGGTTAAGGGATGATTGGAAATTAACTAGATCACAGAAATAGGAATTAATGGGTGTGGGGTATGCAAAATAAAATTATAGTGTAATATCACTACATGTCCCCCAGAAGAATGAAAATAAACACTGGGAATAGCAAGTTCTGACAAGGATGTAGAGCACCTGGAACTCACATTTTCTAGCAGAAGTATCAATTGGTTATGGTCACTTTGGAAAACTTCTTGGCAATTTCTACTAAAATTAATCATAGGCACACCCTGTACACAGCAATTCCTCTCTTAGGAATGATCCTAGAAGATGTGGACATATGTTCACCAAAAAATATGTACTAGAATGTTTATAACAGTACTATTCATAATAGACTGATTGGAAATTGCCTGAATACTCATCAACAGTAGAATAGATATATAATTTTTGGTATACTCACATAATGGAATATTAATAGGAAAAACAGTGAACAATCTACAACTACACACAGAAACAAGGATGAATCTCAAACATAATAATGAGTGCAGTAAGCCACATGCAAAAGAATACATTCCATATGGTTCCATTTATAGAAATTTCAAAAAAAGATTAAACTATGGTATTAGAATTTCAAATAGTGGCTACTCTTGGGGAGATAGTGACTGGGTGTGAGAGGGGGTTTCTAGGGTCCTATGGCTGTTTCATTTCATAATCTGGATGCTTGTTACACAGGTGTGTTCAGTTTGTGAAAATTCGCCAAACTGTACATTTAATTTATAAGTGCAATTCTTCTTATGTAGATGATATATCAAAAGTTTAAAAATTTAATATATGCGTAGGTGACAATCTAGACTAGAATCAATGTCTCTCTCATCTGCAGCAGTATCTAGCTGCTCTTGTTAAATAGGAAAGGAAGCTGGCTTTTGCAGAAAGATGTTCTCCATCTTTGCAATCCCCACAGCCATGATGATGTTCATGGTGGGTTACTGAAAAATCGAGCAATGCCTCCCGATAAGTTGTACATGCATATACAAGAAGAAAAGTCACTTCCTCTTCTACTCCCCCACCCCGCCTTCTTCCTCCCACATTTCCAGCCCCCAATCAGCCTCCTGCTAAGTATTAGTTAACCTCCTAAATCAATACATCTTGATTTAAACCTAATAGGAAGGAATGTTTGCTTTTGTATCTGGGTTCAAAGTACAGACTACAGTAGTTGGCTTTTAAGTTTATGTTATAGGCTTAATTTTCTTGCTCAAAATGAAATGAGGAATACATTAAGACTGTGAAAGAAAAAAAATGATTGATGAACTGGCTTATATGACTACAGTTCCTTTAGCAACAAAAATATTTGGTTCCCTTATTATTGAGATCAAGCAACGTGCCTGGATCTAAATGACAAAAAAATGGTTTGAATTAGAGTCAAATAATTGCCATTCTGGGTGAACATAAACTTTTTTGAGGGGGGTGGTGAATGGGGATAAAAAATAACTAATAAACTCTGAAGCAAAGCTCACATCTGAGACTTAAGCTTCAAAGCTCTTAAAAAGGGGGCTTTTTCCCCCTTAAGAGAGAGAGTGAGATGCACGCAGCAGGAGGAGTGGTTTTCCCAAGCTGATTTTTCTTACAGGGTGACCCAGTCTGAGCCGGAATGTTACCATGTGATCAGCCCAGACTGGGGCAGCAACAGTCTCAACACAGAAGTTAGGACTTTCTGCAGCATCATTAAAATAATTGGGAGAGAAAAAAAAAATGTTAAGCTCCAGAAGCTTGAATCACAAGCCTCTTGGAAAGGTTAATAAGCTTGCCGCTCTGCACTCTCCTACCCTTTCTTCAATGTCTTGCCACCCCCACCCTCCCACATCAGTGACAGACTTGTTATCAGTTGGGAAAGGAAGATTCCGAATAAAGCCTTTGTTTTGAACAGCTGAATGGCCCCCATGCCATAACTGAGGTAACTGGTTCTCTTGTTGATGACTATGCCATGGAGGTCCAAAAGGGAGTCTCTATTTTTATTCTCATGACTGGGAGCTATCAAGTTAGCAGACCCTTGGGGTCCAAAAGGAAGTCAGTCCTGCAGTATAAAGGCATATCTAGCAGAGGAGAGAAAAGGAACTGGGTGAGTGGTCTGGCAGCCACACACAGGCTAAAGTTGGACTCTATTCAGGAGAGACAAGCAGCATTGATCCAGCAAGGGGAATCTAGAACCTTTAATCAGGGAAGCAGAAGCAATCATAGTGTGGCCCACAGAGCAAGTGTTGGGGCATGGAGTAAATTCAACTTCTGTGGGTGGTGTGGCAGCTGGAGGCAGGCAACAACAGGATAAGTGGATTTGTGTTGGGGGAAAATAGAGAGAAAGAGGGAGGGAGAGAGGGAGGGAGGGAGAGAGAGAGAGAGAGCTACAAGGGATTAGGCTTTTTTTTTTTTAGCTGAGCCATCCTGCCACCTGTTGGCAGCTCAGCGGCAGCGCAGCTCAGGCCGGGAATCGAACCAGCAACCCTGTTGCTCAGCGCTCACATTCTTGAGTGAGCTCTTAACCAACTGAGCCACTTGGCAGGCCCTGGGTTTGGGCTTTCTTCTTTCTCACTCTTATTTAGCCTTGTAACACCCTATAGTCAAGGTGGACTTCCTTGGGCAGAGTCCACTGGCCCAGGCTACCTCACCCCCTCTCCTCCACAAAATGTCCCAATCTTAAGACTGAGCTCAAGGTACAGCTAGTAATGAAGGAACAGCTCCCTTCTTCCCCTCCTCATCAGTGAGCTTAAGCAAGCTTCGTTGGTGCTACGGCTGCTTACTGATGGAGGTCAAGGGGGAAGTGGGCCTCCCCCAGAGAGACAACAGATTTTTAAATTTGGTTAAAACCAACTGATCTGGGTGAGCAAAGCCCCTAAAGGAAGGAGAGAGAAACTTAGTCCTTAAGAAAGGTATTTCAGAAACCATGTCTAGGGGAGCAATGGACCCGCAAAAGAAATCCTTCCTTTCCTGTGTTGAACGAAAGCTCTCCTTAATAAGTGAGAGTTTAAATGTGGACAAGTATTTGGATTTGGAGCTCATACTTCATAAAGGCCACTCTCACTGACAGTTACAGTTCACTTGTTGAACTTAACCTTCTCAGCTGAGCATAGTTATCAGTGAAGCCATCCCAAAGAGGACAGATTTGGACCTCTCCAGCTGAAAGTCTTCGCTAAGTTGATTAGCTTTTTATGCTTTGCTCCCTTCCACACCATAATCACAATGACTACCGTGCCATCAACCCCTTATAGGGACAATTGTTCTCTTCTAATCCTGCAGAATGGACAGCCTTTGTTAAAAACAACCCCCCTATTAACCCTTAAGTGTTAATTTCTCATTCACAGGAAGCCTTGCACATAATCAGTCAGTAACCCAGGCTCTTTCCATCTTGTGGCTCTGTCCTTTTTTGGAGTCTTCGAGTCTTGACCGTTTAAGTACTGAATGGGAAAATGAACTGTTTACGTACTGCATGGAAAAGGCACCAGCCTCTTAACCCCTTTGTTTGGAAGTGATACACAAAACCTCTGCTAGTAGGAAACTTAGTCACATGGCCCAAACTAGAGTCAAGAAAGACCAGGAAATGCGTCTCCTCTCTAGGAAGGGGCTCCCCAGTCTAACAGCAGCTTTGCTCTAAAAGCATGAATTTTTGGTGGACAACTAGCTATGCCTCCCAGAGGAAATCATATTTTCTATGACTTCCCATCAGCCATGGCTGATTGAACCAGGAGTATGCACCTGCCCTGATCACAGAGTGGCCACTGGCACCACATGTGGACTACTGCAAATATATGTGCCCCAACTGGCACAATGACTTTCAGATGAGTCAAATAGCTGCTGCCTTTGAGGAATTTGAACTGCCAAATACGGAGAGCAGATAGTCAAGTGGAGAAATAGACAAGCAAGAAGAAATGGAGTCCCACTCATGGCAAAGCACAGAGAGAAATGTCTTCAAAGTCTTGCTGATGAACACTTTTCCAGCTCTAGTGTTTGCAAGACCTATCTGTTGTCAAAGTCACATAGTAAGCAAAGAGTGGAGCTAGATTCAAACTCAGATCTCCCTGACTATAAAGCCTGTTTAAAAAAAATTGTTTTTACCTTATTATACTACTTTCCTACTTGATGGTTTACACAGACCTTATTAGTATTTTTGGTAGACTGGCTCATTGTTCTCAACTCCTATGCCCTTCCTGTTTTAGAATTATATATTCACACCCTTTTCCATGTAACTTTATATTTCATCTCCCTAGAGGTGTAGTCAATTTCTCTATCCACTGACAGTGGAATTGGCCATATGATTAACCTTAATCAGTGAAATGTGGGTGGCAATGACTGCATGCCAGTTCCCACAAAGGGCTGTGTTTCTCTCACCCCTTTATACTACTGGAATCACAATGAGAAAAACATTACCCAGGTAGTAACAGCCTCATCAACCTGAGTCCAAAATTGTGACACATGGAGATTTGAACCCAACCCAAAGCCAACGACAAGCCTAGTCAATCACCAGCCTGAAGCAGAACAGTCCCAGTTAACCTGTAGATGCATGAGTGAGAAACATAAATGCTGTTTTTGTAAGCCCCCGGGATTTGTTATGCGGCTTTATTGTGGCAACAGCTGACTAATACAATGCTGGAAGGCAAATATTTTGCTATTTAGCACAATTGTATACATCTGCACTTTTTGAGCACCTACTATGAACATTGAACACAGCATATAATTATTTTTCATCTCATGTGAGTTAATAATTCCTGCTTTAGCCTAAAGTGTAACTTGCATCCTTGATGGCTAGTGAAATTGAGGTTCTTATCATATGTGAGGGGAAAAAAAGGTACTGTTTAACACTAAAAAAACTGTAATTCATTTTTTTTCAAACCAACAACTGCATTTATTAAAGTTTAAAGATTTAAGATCTGTCCAAAGACTCTTCCTACAGGTCATATACTCATGGATTACACACTTCAAAAGAGGACCCACTGTTTAGATTTTGTTTCTCAGTCCCGACTAAGACCAAATATATCTTTGCTCAATTCTCTATCTGGTTTCCAAGTAAACAGGAGAAACAAATCAACAGTTGAAAAAGAATGACACCATCATTTCCTCATTTAAATGCCTCTCTTTCTCTGAGCATCAGTCACGCAACTTCTGTGTTTGGAACACAGAAGGAACACGGAACTCGAAAGAATGTTGAAAGGAAAGGAAGGACAGGCAGTATGTTGCATATGTTTATGTTAGGCTTGCAATTCCTGAAGCAAATTATAAATGTGCTTCTATTGTTTATGCCTCCAACTAGAAGACAGCCTTTAAGTCCTTTATTCCTGTGTCAGAGTAAAAATGTGATTACATAGATGAGGAATCTTTGGGTTAGACGAGCCCTGAGATGTATTTTGATCCAGCTACCTACTCAAAATGAAATGCTCAGGTCTCTATTCAATTTAATCAGTTACTACAGAACTCCACTTGACATGTTAGTTGCTCGAATAAAACATCTTGCCAAGACCAGAAATGGCAAACATGTGATGTCTGTGCTGACGCTTAACTGTCCATCCCATTCCCCACTCACCACAAAGACACTGCCATGGCAGACATTACTAATCAACTCCTAGCCCTCTTTCCTGCTAAGCCTTGAAGTGGCCTCAGTTCCTTCCTCGTACAACACTGTTAGCAGACACTACTCATCAATGAAATCAGAGCCTGAGATAACTAGTTACCTTGTTTTACCTATATATTTTATGCATTTTTGACATCATCATTTGTCCTATGCACATTCTACTTTCTGTGAATTTAGAGAACTACTTTAAAAATCAATGCAATCATAAAAGGACAAACTGAGAAACAAATACTACTCTGAATACACATTCTTTTTTTTTTTTCAACCTGAGACTGTCTAAAGATGGTAATACAACATAATAAACAAAGGCTCAGGGAGAATCAAAATTATTGATTAAAGAGGACCAAAAAAATGAACATGGCACAGATCTCCTTGGTCTATTAGAAAAAAATCCTAAATAGACAGATACATTCCCTGCAGTTTTACAGAAAGCAGTGGAAAGGCCTTAACTGCGCAGAAATGATCTCCCTGATTTAGTTACACTTTGGGGGAATCTGGTCCAAAAACAAGTCACTGCTCTTTGGGCAGCAAAACAAATTTTGTGTTGTGACTGTGTGAGATTACTCATAGTAGACACAGTATAGTTTTAGACCAACTGGGGGAAATGTGTTAAAGAGAAAATACATATTAGCATAAGTGACTCATGAGTGTTTTCAGGCTGAGTGAAATACACAGATCTGAATTTATCAGCTCAGGGCTCCCTATGCTTTCCTTTCCCTCTCCCCCCACACCGCCAGACACCCCCTCCAATGTTCCCTTTTCTCCTATTCTGAATACATCAGTGTCCTGGAAATTCTGGCAGTCTGCCTAGGCCAGCTGCTGCCTGTGACCTGGACATTCCCAGCCTTCTACAAGGTCACGGGACATGTTGTATTCTGGGATCCTTCTAATGGAAGATGGGAAGGGCTCAAAATTACGTGTCCCCACTGACCTCATGACCCTATGAGTCCCTGGCTGGTGGGTCCAGTTTACAAATGCAGGCTTTGACTCGCAGCCCTGCAATCAAAACTCTATGGATTTGAATTAAATATCCCTAATTTATAAATTCAGTACTCCACTCAGCTTCTTACCTGACAAAGTAGCTCATGGAATAAATATTAACACTCATGTTTTCCAAAGGAGAAAAACATAGACAAGAATCTTTGATAAGAATGCTTGAGTTTATAGGTATAATGAATGCAATGGATTATTCACATATTCCAGAAAGAAAAAGTGTTGCCTCAAATGACAAATGTGCACATACGTTTTCACAACTTCTTAAAGCTCTCTCTCTTCAGCTTCCCTACAGCCTTAGTCCTAATGGTACTATTGTTAGGGTGATGGTGGCATGCCTCTGTCAATTACATCTATTGACCTTCTGAAAGGCCTCATCTTTTACTCACCCACAAATTCCCTGGGCACCCCAGAAGGGTGGTCGTGGGCACACAACAGCTGTCCAGTCATCCTTTTCTGGCTACGCCAATAATTGGGGTCTAATTACAATTTTTTTTTGGCACAGGGTACATCAACAGAGAGAGATGGCATGCTTGCAGGGCGAGAAATCAGCTGAGAACTCATGCTCCCTGTCCCATCTCCTTCCCTTTCTTCTTTCTGGGGTGAAATGTAGGTAAAGGGTTGAAGAGCATGCCCAAGTCAATAAGATAGAACCAACTAAACACAAAAGTGCACAAACAAACAAATAAAGGGAAATGGGGAAGATTTGGAGTTGTTAAAAAAGAGAAACTTTCAACTTCTGGCACAGACTCAAACCTGAAAACCCAGTGAGGTTTGCCCATCACTAATGATCACATAATAATATGTTCCCAGGGGGAGGGGCTGAGAGAGGCTATTAAAATACCACAGCTCTGGTGCTGTATGGGAGAGGAGCTTTCTGAAACGTGGTCCCTGTCAGGTTTCCCTTGAGAGCGAAAGGAAAAAAAAAAAAAGACTGTAGTTTGGCTCCCACAAGGTAAAGTGTTGGGAAAATTAAGGGGGAGGTTTCTCTCCCCAGCCCAGGGTTGGATATGCCTGCGTTCTACTTGTATATTTTAAACGTGGTGATGGGCCAGCTTGTTAAGTGTGCTGGCTGGCTCGTTGAGTGACTGGCAGAGAGCCGTAAGTGAGCGGAAACTAAATCATTTGTGGGGTATGAGGTGGCCAAAGTAGCCAGAACCAGTCTTTTGTGATGTCTTCAATCAAAACGGTTATTTCAAAAGATGTTGGCGACCCTGTGCTTCCTTCTCTCCAGTGGAGCACACATGGATCTTTGGGCATCTTGACTGATCACTGTGGCTGGAAGAAAAACCCTAATTTGACCATATCCTATAGGTTACACATGGTAGGGCTCAGTAAAAGTTTTCTTTCTAATCATTTTTATTGAAGTATAATTTAATACAATTAACTTGCCCATTTTAAGTGTGGGTTCAAAGAGTTTTGACAAATGTATACATCCATGTAACCACTGCTGAAATCAAGACAGGACATTTCCATCACCCTAAAACGTTCCCTCATGCACCTTTTAAGTCAATATTGTCTTCCAACCCCAGGCAACCAATGATCTGTTTTCTGTCACTATAAATTAGTTTTGCCTCTTCTAGAATGTCGCGTAAATAGAATCACACAGTATGCATTCTTTTGGCTTCTTTTGCTTAGGACAATGTTTTTGAGCTTCACTGATGTTATGGATATCTGGATCTGACTTGTTTTCATTGCAGGGCAGTATTTCAGTGCATGACAAAAGCCACAGTGTATTTATCCATTTACCTGCTGTGGGACATTTGTTTGTTTGTTTTAATGGAAATAAGATACAGTCTTCTAAGGAGTAAAGAGGGTACAGAAGACAAAAAGAGAAGTAAAGACAGTTATAGAAACATGGGCAAAAGACTTAAACTGGTACTTCACAAAGACGATATCCAAATATCCAACGTGTGCAAATTAAAACTAAACTGAGTTACCATCATATCCTTACCAGAATGGCTGAAATGAAAAACACTGACAATACCTAGTGTTGGCAAGGATGTAGAGCAAACAAAGCTCTCATGCTGTATTTAAAGTAGTGTAAATTGATACCGTCATTTTTGAAAACTGCTTGGCAAGATGAACTAAAACATAACACACACAAACCTGTGATCTGGCAATTCCACTGCTAGATTTATGCACAATAGAAACACGTGTATGTGCACCAAGGGACATGTACTGAAATGTTCATAGCAGCACTATTCATAATAACCCCAAACAAGAAGTTATCGAAGTATCCATTAACAGTGGACTAGATAAATAAGCTGTGGTAAGTTTATATCATAGACTACTACACAGCAATGAGGGTGAATATTATACACGTAACAACACATGCAGCACATAAAAGGGTGGATATTTCATAAACACTATGTTGAGCATAAGAAGCCAGATATAAAAGAGTGCATCCCATGTGATCCATTTATATACATTTCTAAAACTCATCTCGAGTGTTAGAAGTTAGAATAGTGGTTGTCCTTGGTGGGGGTAGTGACCGGAAATGAGTACACCAGGAACTTCCATGGTGCTGGTAATGTTGTTTATTGCTCTGGTTCCTCAGATATGTTCAGTTTGTGAAAATTCATTGACATTTGCATTTAATAATTTGTGCATTTTTTCCTGTAAGTATGTTATTCAATAAAGAGCATCAAAAAGTAGGAAAACTTTTATATATTCAACCCTGCATCCTCATTTACATACACACACAAATATGCGCACACACACACACACATACACACACACACACACACACACACAGACACACACTACACAGGAACTGTGAAATTGTTGGCCCAGCATGCTGCCAATAGTGATTCATAAAATGGGGTCATGAGGTACCTAGAAGTCCATGTCCTTGTCAAAGAGGCCAAAATAATAGTGACGCTAGACTGAGGTGTGCTAGATAATCCATCAAGACCTACTTGCAAGTGGAGATGTCTGTGGTAGCTAAATGATTATGTATCATAAAAGTTGGTGTGAATCTTTAGAAATGTTCATGAGGATTCTGGTCCTCATTTTAGCAGCATGAGAGAGGAGGTGTGGCCAATTGAACCTATCAGCTCATGATTGCTGTTAATTCCTCCCACCAACTGGTCACTAGTTCTGTTTTGTCAAAAAGTTACTTAAGAGGAGGTCAGAAGAGCTAATGGAGAGTTTGCAGCCATGGCGACAAGCCAAATGAAACAATATGAAGGGTGATATTAAGTACTCATTCCTTAAAATATCTCCCCTAATATTGTCTGAAATAGCACTATTGTACATTAATTTATTGTGGTTAAGGCTTTTCATCTGTAAAAACATGACTCATTTTTAAAAAGAACAATCATTCATAAATAGCTAACATTTCCATTCCTTCATCCAATGGCATCAAATTTTATCTAGTCTCCAGGCAAGATGGTGGCTATTACCACAACCATGAGTGTTTCAAGACGCACTCAACTCTTCTACCTCTGCTAGCCTAGGTGGATTTAAAACAAACAGACAAACACACAACTTTCCCCTGTGCTTTTTTTCCTCCATATATGCATGACATTTTGAAATCTTTAAAAAGGAACTGTGAAATTAAATTAGAAAAAAAATTTTAATGGGAAGTATACAATGATTCTGAAATACCTAAAGGATAAGAGTTTCTCTCTTTGTTTTGTTTCTACTCCCATTATAGCTCAGTAAAAGGAATCCTCAAGTTGGAATCAAAAGAGTTGTATTTGGAGGCTTGGTCTTAGCTTAGTGTTGTGTGAGCTTAGATAAGATCCTTAGTCCTCAGCAGCCTCAGTTTCCTCATCTGTCAATAGTGATTGATGTAAGAATTACATGATATAAGTTGCATACAATTGTCTTCTGAATTATAACATGAACCACATCAGGGTGTCATAGTGGCCTCTGGAACAACCAACAGTATCATCGTTACCTGGAATTTGTTAAGGGAACTAACTCAGCCCCATCCTAGATCTACTAAATTGGAAACTCAGGTAGTGGGCCCCAAGAATCTGTGTTTTAACAAGCTTCCAGTTGATTCTGAGGCTCGATCAAATTTGAGAGCCATTGTACTACTCAGACACGTGCCTGCTTTTTATTAGAAAACTAGCATGCTTTGCCTTCTCAGAAAGGACGGTGAGGAGGCCTCTGCTTTCCCCTCCTGGATCGCCCCTAATTCCTCCATCAGGTGGGGGATGATTTCGTTGATGGTGTGATGGGGCCAAGTCAGTTCTGCATGTGGACTGGGCCCTTGACTCTTGCTCTGGCAGTTGCCTGCTCATGGCTGTTACGGAATTGGTTTTGCTTCCTTATATCGAGCACACCTGGTTCGGGTGAGGTAGACCTGGCCTTTTAGAGACAGGTCTAAAAACAAGGGGTCTCCTTCCTGGGATGTGAGCCAGGCAGGTAGTGCCCACCACTGCCTCTGCCCTGCTGCTGTCTGCTCCATGACCCCAGGCCTTCCTATGGCAAGTTCTAGATGAGGAAATGAAGGAGCAAGCAGGTAGCTCCTTTTGCCTTTAAGCCCAAGCCATGTCTTCCTCGGACACAAAATACCAGAAACCTTCCATGTGGAGGTCACACCTCTGATACAAGATTGAGTTCTTATCTTGTCACCTGGATCTATTCTCAATTGATTTAAACCAAGAGAGAAAAAAAACATGATTAATTGGCACCTGAAACCCTAAACTTCAGCTACTGCAGTAGACCAGCACTGGGGACTGACTTTGATATTGGCTCTGATGGCAGCCTCCATCTGCTTTGAGAATCCATGCAGGGCTCTGTCCCACTTAAACGGTCCAGTCTTAGATGGTCTCACTTTGTTGCATTTTCTAGTCTGCTACACAAACACCTACTTTTTGGATCTCTTGTATCGTGGGAAACATGAAGTCCATGTTTCAAGTCCACTGAATGCTCTTCAAGTCTAACTAAGTCCCTTTCCAGCTCCAGTTCTCAAGTCTGTCTACATTCAAAACAATCTCATTTCTGTTGCCCGTCCCTACTTTCGTAGCAGTTTCTGCCATTAAAACATGTTATCTATAGCTGTATGATAAACCACCCTGAAGCTTAATGGATTAAAACAACAATGTGTTTTTTACTTACTGGTTTATAATTTGGACAGGGCTTCAATGGGGCAGGCCAACTCTTCTGCATGTGGCTTCAGCTGAGCGGCTTGACTAGGGATGGAAGGTGTACTCTCCAGGTGATTCACCCACATAGCTGGAAAGTCAGTGCTGGCTGTCAGCAGGGAGCTCAGCTGGAACTATAGGCCACAGACCTTTGTTCCTCTCCACGTGAGCCTTTCCATGAGCATCTTGAATTTCATCACAGCATGATGGCTAGGTCCCAAGAGTGAGCATCCTAAGAGAAGAAACATTTTTCAGTACACAGTATTTTTCAAACCAGTCTTTGGAAATCACATGGTACAAGTATAACCTCCACCATACGCTACTGGTCAAGGCACTTACAAAAACTGCCCAGATAGAACAGGAGGGTACATAGACTGTCTCTGTTGATGGAAGAGGCAAGGTTCTAGAAAAGCTTTTGGGATGGGAGACATTGTTGGTGTCATCTTTTGAAAATGTAATCTACCACTGAATTCTCTCACAGCATCTGTAATTAAAATTTGTGTTAAAATGAAAATATTCCTGAAAATGAAATAGGATAAACTATTATTGGTCATTAATATCCTATGGAGGATGTGTTTATTAGGCACCAAGCTAAGAGGAAAAAGATATATACCGATTAAAGGTAATGACAATAGCTTCCAGGTTTGAGTACTTACCATGTGTCAAGCACTATGCTACACAATTTACATGTGTTACCCCATGCTATGCTTATAACAAACCTATGAGGTAGTTATTATTATTCCTATTTGACAACTGAGAATCCCAAGCATGGAGAGATTCGGGAAATTCGTCTGAAGTCACATAGTTTGGAAGTGGTAGAGATGGGATCCCAATTCATCCAGTCTGGTTTCAACTCTGCAGTCTGATTTTGAGCTCTCTCTCTGCCTAGCAAGTAGAACTTTAAAAACAAAACCAAACAAACAAAAAATACTTTCCTTTCGAAATAATTTTAAGTTTAAAGAAAAGCTACAAAATAGTATAAAGAGCTCCTGTATATTCTCCACCTGGCTGCCCCTAATGTTAACTCTTCTTTTTTCTTTTTTTTTTTTTTTTAGCTGAGCTATCCTGCTACCTGTTGGCAGTTCAGTGGCTGCTCAGCTTGGGCTGGACTCGAACCGCTGTTGCTCAGAGCTCAAACTCTTGAGCAAACTCTTAACCAACTGAGCCACTCGGCCGACCCCTTAACTCTTCTTTATATGACCAGGATACAATGATCAAAACGGGAATTAACACTGGCACAATATTAACTCAACTACAGATGTGTTGGAATTTCACATTTTCCAACAATGTCCCTTTATGTTCCAAAATCTAATCTAGGATTCCACATTTCATTTAATCAGTACGGCTTCGTACTTTTACCCAATCTGTGACAGTTCTTCAGTCTTCTCTGGTCTTTCATGATATTTTCACTTTTGAAAAGTAGCACTCAGTTATAATATATTGTAGAAAGTCTCTCCATTTGGGTTTTTTTTTTTCCTCATGATTAGATTGAAGTTACGAATTTTTGTCAAGAATACCAAAACAATTGATGTTGGATTCTCCCTCCTCAGGGCCATAATGTCAAAGGACACATTATGATGATATCTTATTACTAGTGTTAACTTTGAGCACTTACCTGTTAGCATTTTTATAGAGAGAAGTGGGAGGGAAAACAACAACAACAACAACAACAACACATGGATTTAACTTGGCAGCAGGCAATTCTATGCAAAAATGTACTGATGAATAGGATAATGAATAATCATGAGCCTTCAAATACCAAGCATGAAATGTATCATTTTATTAAAATTTACTAGTTGGATATTCAGAAGAACTGTCTAGGATGTGGATAATCTTTCAGGGCACAGGTCTCCATGGCCTTTTAGGGAATCTGGTGATAGTGCCAACTTGTGGGAGTCAATAGTCTTGTGGGGCTCAGGGAAGTCAGAGCAGAAAGAAGGTGTGTCTAGAGGGAATCTGGGTTGTATAAGGGCTGATCGTTGTTTTAGGCCACTCGCTGAATCCTAGGTACTGAAATTTCTGTGTTTAGTGAGTGGAGCTTCCCTTCCATTGTTCCATTGAGAGACAGCCTGGTTGGAAGGGAAGGAGGCCAGGGTCTGTGGCCTGGAGACCTGGCTCTGCATGCTAGCCACCACACTTACTACCATGACAATGATCTCTCCAGCATCATCTCCATTTGCAAAATGGTGATGCCTGCCTGTGAGCAGGCGAGCTGTGAGCCCAGTGCTGCAAGGACAGTGCTGAGTACTTTCTGTTCTGCTGCTGATACTCAATATGTAGAAGCTGGTTTTTACAGAGCAGCAATGTGGAATAAAAAATAATAACGAAGCATAGAATTTTAGAGTTGGACACTCCTGTCTCTCAATCTCAGCTCTGCCACGTTCTAGCTGGGTGACTTTGAGTAAGTTAGGAAACTTGCAACATCACTTTCTAAAAAATGTTGAGAAACATCCTTAATTTGTAGGGTGTGGTAACAATAATGTATAGAATTTTCCTGGCATTTCATGGGTGTCCAAATCCAGTAAACTTAATTATTATTATTGTTGATTACATCTTTAGCAAGTTAGTTCTAATCTTGGACTCTTTCTGGGCAAAATCCTCCCTTTAGGGTGCCCTCATGACTGTGAAACCAGCTATGCTGGTTCTTGGCTCTTGAATTGGGTTCCTGAGCAGAACTAAAATTCAAGAGAAATCCATGGATCTCCATGGAACCAGCAGCAATGAGATTTTCTTTTAAATGGCAGAACCCTTGGCATCGGGGCAAGGAAAAAAAGCTTTCTTATGACTCAGCACTGATTTGCCTCCAAAGTCTCAAAATGTTTGCAAACTTCTATATCTCCTGTGGATACATAGGTCTTGGTATGTTTCTAAAGGAAGTTATATATGCAACAGGAAGGCAGTTTGGAAATGGCTACTTGCTGAGATGATTAAGGTTTTATGACAACAGGTGAACTGGAATGGATTTTCCGTCTAGTCATTGGTGGCGTTTCTAAGTGGAAGAAAAGTCCTGGCTTAAAGTAAAACAAAGCTGTTGATGAGAACATCTTCAGCAGGCTGTGAGAGTTAGGGGATACAAGTTGTGCAAATGGATGTGTCTTTTACACAAATGTATATGAAAATGAACCATGGTATTTCCATTTTTTTGATTATAGGGTAAGTATAAGTTACTAGGAAGGAGAAGATGTGGATGCCAGAACCCCTCTGCCATTTACTTGTTATAAGACACTGGAAAGACAACAGTGCCTGTCCTGGACTTGTCTCATCTAGAAATTTGTGAGAACAAAACATATGGACTCAAATGCTATGAGTATATCATATGTAACCTACAGGCTACTGTGGCCAACAGATGCGTATCGTGAGTGCTTGGAAAGCACTTGTTAAGTTTAGTAGAATTTAGACCTTGGGCACATCTCTGTGCTTTTTCTGTACGATAAAGGCATTGAACACCATGGCTACAAAGGTTACTATGCTTTCAGTCATCTCTGTATCTTGATCTTCATGTCTGTGCCCACATATATAAGTATATGAGCCTTCCGCCATAGATGTCAAGTACACATTCTATAGCACCAATCACCATCTCAAAGACATGTCCTTTCGATTAGATTGAAAGCCTCATGTTCTTTGCTTTGTAACTTGCAGAAGCCAAGCGCTTCTCAGGAAAATGCAAATAATGGCATATAGTACTCGCCCCTTATCTGAGGGGACTACAGTTCAAGACCCCCAGTGGATGCCTGAAACCTTGGATACACTACATATATGAACCCAATATATACTATCTTTTCCCTATATATACACACCTGTGATGAAGTATACAGCTTCTCTTTGGCGTATTTGAATTGTCAGCATCATTACTCTAGTGCTTTGGGCCATTGTTAAGTAAAATAATATCAGTTGATCTGATAACCAACACAGCCACTGACGAATGGGCGGGTAGCACACACAGCATGGATGCAGTGGACAAAGGGATGATTCACATGCCAGGAGGGACAAGAGAGGGACGGTGCAAGGTTTCCTCATGCTACTGAGAACAGCGTGCAATTTAAAACGTACAAATAATTTATTTCTGGAATTTTCCATTTAATATTTTTGGACCCTGGTTGATTGTGGGTAATTGAAACTGGGGAAAGTGAAACCGCAGATAAGGGGGGACAACTGTCTAAAGTTTTCACTGCAACTGTATTTAACACAAAGAGCAGAAGTATTTTATTTAATCAAATAATAATCTGTTTTCCCCGTCCTGCTCAAAGTAGTTACCACTACTAAACCCCTCAAGGGAGTTTCCTTCGAGTTTCCAGAAACATTTACCTCAAACTAGGGCTTAAATCTTTAAAACAAATAAGATTTGCAAAGCAAACATGGCCAGGAAGGACCTTTCTCTTTTTTTTTAAGCAAAAAACAGATATTTTATTGGCTTCTAGCATCCTAGAAAGGGCAGATTAGCAAGGACCTTTCTTAAAAGTAAGTTTTACAAAGAGCATTATTAGAGGAATGTTACTTTATTTACAATTACAGGAAGGTATGTGTAGATGTTATTATGCTCAACATACATTTTCCTGCATCTTCATAGGTGGTAGAATTCTGTCAATCTCTTATGCTGATGGAGATTTGTAGCTTCAAGGAAAAGAATCCTACTCTAATTAAAATTACTTTCAACAAAGTCATCAGCAGACAGTTCAAAAGCTACTGTGCTGTTTTTCAAAACGTTGTTTAGCATTGTAGTTCCCTCCTGCTGTTATACCACAAACTGGATGACTTAAAATAACGGGAATTTGTTCTCTCACAGTTATAGAGCTAAAAGTCCAAAATCAAGAGGTTGGCAGGACTGTGCTCACTCTGAAGCCTGTTCCTCCCTAACTTCCAGTAGCTTGCCAGCAGTCCTTGGCTTGTAAGTGCAGCACTTTAATCTCTGCCTCCATCATCATGTGGCGTTCTATCTTTGTGTGTCTCTTCTCTTCTTACCAGGACACAAATCATATTGGATTAAGGGCCAATGTTACTTTAGTATGACCTCATTTAACTAAACTACATATGCAAAGACCCTATTTCTAAATAAGGTCTGAGGTACTGGGGATTAAAATTTCAACATAACTTTTTAGGGCACACAAGTCAAAAGCTAGCATTCAGATACCTGAAAACACCTATTCAGCAGGGAGAATAATGCTGAGCACATTTGCAAGGAGTTGGAGAAGCCAAAAAAGTAAATGGTGGATATATGCTAGTCCACAGTTCATATGATGATCATGAAACCATACAATTTATACTTTCAAGGGAAAGTAAGGATGTATTGGCCTAACTTTTTATCCAGTGCATCTACTTTTCCACAGCATATTTGCTGTGTGATCATTTAGACTCTGCCTGAAACTTCAATGGTGTTGAGAATTGGTTGTTTCATGAAAGCTACCATTCCATTGTTGGACTTTCTAGGCTGTAGAAGATTCTTTCCTTAACTGAGCAAAAATCTGCCACCTAGAATCATCCAGCTACTTTCAGGAATCTTGCTCTCTGGAGTAACCTATGGCGTGGAGGTGCCACCCCACCACCTCATGACAATCTCCCTAATATTGATGAGAGTAAGGAGGGCTGTGTAATGTGCTCTCAGTTTCTTATCTTCTGGTCCATGCAACTTAGCTGCTGTGGCATTTAGTGTCCAAAACCATTCTATGGTAAGCAATTTCCTATGAGTGTCACCCTAAACCTAGATTAGCCAAAAATAACCTACCCAGAAATTTGTACAGAAATGGGCTCAGCAGAGGTCATGCATCCCTTCTCTCAAGCTTCTCCATTTCCCTCTTCAGAGTCACGTGGCATTTTCATTTTCACTGACATCGTCAGTATGAGACGATTTGTCCACCTGTCTTTGGACTGTCTTCTCCTCTGATTTGTATTGCATCTGATTATTCCCATTCTCCTCTTTACCTCTATGACTGCCTTTAAGCTACTTCCCTTCTTCCTTCTTTGGTTTCTCTTTCCCCTCCAACTAGAAATTGAGGGCATGTTCTGATCTACATACATAATCTCAAACATCCCCAGTGTGCTAGGGTGCATTTCTTATGTCTTATTCCCTCCGTTGCTCTTGCCATGCTTCCCCACGCCACTGACGTCAGGCTTGGTCATGTGACTTGCTTTTCCAATGGAATGTGAGTGGACATCATATATCTCATATCTGAGCATAGGCTTTAAATGTGCTTGTGTGGTTGACTCTGTGTCCCGTCTCACTCTGACCTTTCACATGAGAACAGTATGTACCAGATCCACATGTGGCCTGAAACAGAGCAGCAGAACCATAGAGTTGCAGATGGCTTACAGGTGACATATTGGGCGATCATCAATAGGCTGTTGTTGTTATAAGCCACTGAGACTTGGGGGATATTTATTATGCAGCACAATCTAGTGAAATATGAAAAACACAATAATTTCCAAATCTACCATGGTGTCTTTCTAGTACCACACAGCCCATACTTCTAACTGGATGTTTTGTTGGCATCTCAAACCTAGTTTGTTTAAACATTAACTCATCACAATTTTGCTTTTATTTTCTTTTCCCTCAAAGAAGTTCCTCCTTCAGACTTCCCTCTTTCTATAAATATGACCTTGATCCTTGCAGTAACTTGGACTTTAAACCTTGAAATTAGCTTTTAATCTCTCTCTTTCTCACTACTTCTACATTTAGTTAACTGCCAACCCTGTTAAACTTTTTCCTTTCTTTCAATAGATATTGATGAAAACCTACAGTAGATGTACCATGGTCTTTGTCTCTGTGGGAATTAAAGATGAACAAGACCCAGACTCTGCTTTCAAGAAGTCTTTAGTCTGGTATGGGAGTAGAATCATAAAGATGACTTCAGCACTATGCAATTCGTGCTGTGATAAAATTATCTCGTAGGTGGAGAGAAGAGGGTTGGACATTTACAGAAGGTTGCCTTGGGGAAATGATGCCTGAGTTGGCATTTCAGGAATGAGTAAGCGGTGTGGAGGAAAGGGGGATGGGGGCATGGCAAGCAGACAGACTTGTGAGAAGAACCAGGAAGACATGATTGAGCATGGAGGATTGGGGCGCTTCATGTGATTCAGCGTTATCTGGGCTAAGACTGTGAGGTTAGGGGTGGTAGGAGATGAGATGGGAGAATTAAGCAAGGTCTCAGATATGGAAAAGTTTGTGCACCATGTCACACAACTTAGAGTTCAGCCTGCAGTGTTTGGAAAGAGTCACGGTCAGATCTGGCCTCCCTAGTAGGAGTGTGCATTATATTTTATTTTAATTAAAATAGAAAACATTCTATAGCACCTATCACATGTCAGATGCCATTCTAAGTGCTATGCAAACATTAGTCATTTAATTCTCCTAACAGCCTTAGTAGATATGAACTACTATGATTTACCATTTTACCTATGAAACAAGGGAAGCAGAAAGAAATAAAGAAACTTGTCCCTGGCTATATAGTTAAGAAGTGTGAGAGCCCAGGCAATTTGGCATTGAAGTTAAATGTTGACCTACTACATTATTTGTAATGGCTGGATGTAGACAGACCAGTTAGAAGAGGGTAGCAAAATATTAGATGTGCTAGGTAGGGATACTGTGGATGTCGCAGGATTAGATTTAAGAGATTTTTATATGGTTAGATGAGGAGAATTTGAAGTTGATTAGATAAAGAAAGGCTCAGCAGAGGAAGAAGTCAGGTTTAACTTGGAAGTTTCTGGTTTGGCTGGTACTGTAGGTGGTGTCATAAACAAGATGTAGATTATAAGGGGAGGAGCAGGTTTGTGAGGAAGACAATAAATTCTGTTTGGAATATGTTGAATAGAATAAGCCAGATGACAGGAAGTTGAAAATTGACTTGGAGGCAGGAAGGTGGAGATGGAAAGCTCCCATTATCACCGTGTTAGTTCAGGTACTTTCTATCTTGTACTTGAAATGCATGACGATAGCCTCCTAACAAGCTCACGTAAATACTGTCCCCCCAAGTCCAACAAATTCTACACTCCACATTAGAGTAATCTTTTGAATGTGCATTTTGATTACATCTATATCCACTTCACACATTTCCAAGGCTCCCCACTACTCACAATACATTTCACCTCCCTACTCTGGCTACGAAGTTCCAGAAAATCAAGCTCCATTTACTTTTTCATCTGTTTCTCCTTCCATTGCTTTATGCAAAGCCCATCTTCTAGCTTTATGTTTCCAGATTTCCTTGTCTTTCCAAGGTTTTCTGTCTTTGTGCGTGTCATCTCCCTCTCCTAATGTCTAATTAAGAAAACTCTGTTATTTCAAGACTCATACAAAACACCCTTCCTTCTTCCATAAATGTAAGTACTCCAGGAAGAAGTAGTCTTTCCTGTTGCTCAACCTCTACTACCATCGCATATGGTTGACAACGCACCTAGCACAGGCGAATGCACAAGGGCATATTTAGCTGAGGGATTCATTCCCTACTATAAGACCGAAGCACTTTGTGCACATTTTATGTTCTCTCTATCTATAAATATGTATTAAATGAATACATTAATCAAGATCAAGGTAAAAAAAATCATGTCTTTGGGAACACTAAACTTAAAAACAGCTTACGTCAGTTCTTTACAGGCCAATGGCCATCTTTACTCTATCCAATCTTGCTAAAATTATGTCAGTTGACCTTGCTTATATCTTTATTATCTCAAAAGAAAAAATCCCTGTATGATATGGGAGGGATTAGAGAGTGGAGAGGATCATGTCTTTTGATTATCGTCTCCATAACTTCCCCAAAGTTTTAAAAGTAGTATAGATTTAAAACATGATTTTTTTTCAGTCTATAAGGAAAAAAAATGGTAGAAGGAACAATAGAATAGCAGATGTAAGGAATGAGAAGGTACATTAACTTCCAACCAAGTTTTCTAGCTGAGAGGTTTGTAGCCCCATCAGCCCCAAGTTCCTTCCTTTCTCCAAAATCATAGAGGACACATTTTGGCAGCACCGGTTACTGGAAGTCAAGATGCAGTTGCTTGAAATGTTGCATGATGGTTGTTTTGCACAGTTATTTCAATTTTCAAATGCGCATACACAATCTTCCAGAACTAGATCACAAGTGACATGGAAACAGAGATTTATCTCTGGGCTGTGGGTTCCCTGTAGGATCTAGATAATTAGGACTTAGAGGAGGGGCTTTATGGATATTTACTGTATGAATCACAGCCATCCTTAAAGTCCCAGGCATGTTTCTCAGGATCAAAGTCTTTCATGAGAAGAAAATAGTATTCCAAGTGAGATAATCATCTTTCAGTAATGTATCTTAAAGACATTATTAGGCAGAAGGGTGAAAAAAAGCTGGGTTTTTAAAAGAGGTAATGTTAATATTTATCTTGGGCTATTCCTGGGGAAGGTATAGGGGTATGTGGATGTGTGTGTGTGTGTGTGTGTGTGTGTGTGTGTAATTCAGTTCCAGTTTTCTACACAGACATGCATGCTTTGTCTATACTAGAGCTAAAGAAATTCCCTCTTCCACATCTGTATTTAAATGAGGCACTAGCTAAAATTGGATATCATTATCCTAAGCTTCAGCTCACACTTAATGAAAGAGCCATATGAATTATTTACTGAATGTCATACTTCAGGTTTTAAATTCAATATATTGTGATACATACACTACATAATTTAAGAGGCGGACAAATTACAACATGGCACCTGCCCATGCTTCTCCATTCGGTCATTTCTGCTGCCTGGGTTAAAGTCTCCCTCACATCAATAATTTAGCAGAGACCCTCCAATTCTCTCCTTAAAAATAAGCCAGTATCCAAAAACCTACATGGGAAAGCGATCCATTTAACTTGGGACAAATCTCATATGCTGAATGATTTAACAGTCCAATTCTAAGCTTCAATGAGTCACTGAAATGTTGTGAGCAGAGGGATCAAATGTGAGAACAGAAAGTTTCCCTGACGAGCTTTACTGTCTGTCTTTTGCTGTCTTTGGGTCACTGCTCTTGGTGTGTTAGATTTTTTCGATTGCACTTCACCTCCAGTCTGTTCCTCTCTTGTGGGCCAGAATCCATCCTGCTTGTCTTGCCTGCTACTTTGCTTTTTCTTTTTCCTCTGTTTTCTTTCCCATTAGTAATTATTTATTAGTCTCTGAGGTGCAGCCCAGGATTTTTCACGGTATTTCTCTCACTTCCTCCAGCCCATTTGGTCACTGCTGAATGTTCAGAGGGGAGAGTAGGCTTTGACATGTCCGTTATGTGGATCTGGAGCAGTACATTGGAAAAGCTATACAATTACCGGTTCCCTGGCATCGTTTCTTCTTGGCTGTTTGGCCAGGAGGGACTGGCTGAGGAGGAAGTGTGGTTCGATGCTTAGAACACACAGTGGCGGAGAAGTCTGAGCCCTGGCTCCGTCTCCTGGCTCCCCCACCAACTCCATGTCTGAAAGCAATGTGCCCCTTAGGCAATTTCTTTTTGTTGTTCTCTGTCTCTCTCTCTCTCCCTGAAGTTAAGGTAAGAAACCTATTGGTTTTGGACACTCTTTCACCTTGCATAAATAAATGTAAGACAGGAACTGGTTCATTGACCCTACAAAGAATTAAAATTGATATTTTTACAGTACTTTGACATCCTGAGTTGAGAGGACCATTTTTCTATTCGTTGGAAAAGCTTAATTTCTCATGTGAGCAAGAACAAAGAGCTGGGATCATCAGAAACCATTTCTATCGGCCTTCCCTTTCCCATCTGTTATCACGATGCCTATATTTAGGGTAGTGATTCTAGAATTTTAATTGACACGCAGATTACCTTGTCAATATGCTGATTTTGATTTAATAGGTCTAGGATGGGGCTGGAGACAAGCTCCCAGGAGATGCCCACCTGCTGGCCTTCAACCATACTTAAAGTGGCCAGGTATTGAAGAACTCTCCAGCCCTCCAGCTGTTTCCTTCCCCACCACACCTAGACTGTGTCCTCTGGCCAGTATTCCTCTTCTCTCCACTCTGCCTTTACTCTTACCAATCCTGTGTCCCACTGTCCAGAACCCCTGTGCTATGTCATCATAATAGGTAGCCTTTTCGTGGCTCCCAAAGTACTTTTTCACCCTTGCCCCAAAAAGCTCATCCCGCTGACATCCAAGTCCATGACTACATCTACATCTCCCTGCCCTTGTCATCGTCATTTGTAATCAAGTCCATACCATCATTTGGTGGAGACTGCCATTTGAAGTCTAACCATCATCCCCAATCTACCTCTTTTGATCAGCCCACAGTATCCATATAACCAGTCCATCCAATACCTGCCCTCCAATTTTCTTACTGATTGCTTAAAAATAAAAATAAACTCTACTTCCACTCCACTGTAGCTACCCACTCCAAAAGCCACACTCTAAATTTGGCCACTAGCCAGAACTGCTACCTATCAGAGAACTTAAGCCCTGATATCCCACTCCCCGGCCTCCTGTCCCTCCAAATCTCTTCTACTCTCCTTATGGTGATCCTTGATCCTTTCATGCCTCCATCCTTGATGTCTCCACTGTCTCCTGTCCTCTTATCCTGTATATGTAGCCTGAGTCTTATATATGAGCATCCCAACTCTTGCACAAGCACATTCAAGTTCCTCATGTTCCTTCTTTTTTTTTTTTCATGCTGTGTCTGGAGTAATACCGTCATTTGCCCTTATTTTTCCTAAACCTGGGAAACTGCACACTGCTAAAGAGAATTGCCCTGTTGTGCCAACTGGTGCCACCACAAAAGCATTGTCTTGACCTCCACTGGACCCTTGCCCAACTCAGCAATTCACTCATTCACAATTGCTCAGCTCCTTGAGCCACTCTTCCAGATTCTGACCCCCTCCTCGAATCTCCAGTTCAGGCCATGTCCACACTCCTAATCTCAATGGACAACCTGCTTCTATCACGTTAAAATTAGAGAAGCTCTTCTAGGTGAACTCCTCCTATCTTCCGCTATCTGTAAGCTTATCTTCACCCACACCCATCTTTACTTCCTTCTTCTACATTCTTAGATGATGAGGTCTGTCTCCTTCTGTTAAGGCCAGACACAATCACCTTTGCACCATTCATTCTTCCTCTACTCATTCCATTTCTTCCAGGTTCACATCAATTACTCCCACCAGATTCTTCATCTTCAAACTCTGCCTCCCTTTTCCCTCCTTTTCCCATGTCTGCGACTTGTTATATGTAATTCTCCAGCCTCATATCCCATAGTTTCCAGCCCCACACATTCAGGAAACACTAGGCAGTCTCATGTCTTAGTAATTTTGCTGAAAATGTCCCTTTAACTGGAATGTTCTTTCTCTGCTTTGCAGTATGGAAAGCTTCTACTCATCTTACAAGACTCAAATTAGGTACTGCCTCCATGCAGGCTTTCATGACTCCCACAGCCTGCATTAGTTGCCTTGCTTTCAGGTTGCCATCACACCATGCAGTTGCCATAACAACCTTATTTTCCTTCCTATGTTTTACTGTAATTGTTTATGTGGCTGTCTCCCTTATAGACTGGGTGCTCCTTGAGGGCTAGAGCTCTTGCTTTAATCATTTTTTGTACTCTAAATGGCTGGAAAAGTGCCTGACATCATGTGGTTGAGAAACAGACACTGGTTAAATGAGTGAATAAATAGGAATTGCTCACAAAACGAACATGTTATCATACATGTCACTTCAGTTCAAAGGGGCTTCATTCCATAGGCCTCTTTTGGGGCATACTCGCATATGCATTTTATCACAGGGCCAGCTTTTAAAGCTCACACTAATAACAATAATACAGTTTTTGACATAACACCCACTGTTTATTGAGTTTGTCCTAGGCGCTACGCTAAATGATTCACACACATGCTGTCATTGAATCCTTATGACAGCACTCTGAAGGCAATATTATCATCATAATTTTAGAGGCGAGGAGCTCAGAATCAGAAAGGTTAAGTAACATACCTAAAGTCACATAACCAGGAGGTGGTAGAACTAGTTTCCGAACCTTAGCCAGACTGGCTGAAAGCTTCATGCCCTGAGCACCACAGGTACTTGCCTTCCAGCCCCTGGCTGCTCGTCCCTGTTGTCTGGCCTCTCTTTCCCTGCTCAGATGCGTTGCTTTTCCTTGGCCTGACTTGCCTCTCTCTGCAGCTTGAACGGCCTCCTCCCTCTAGCCATCTCAGAGCACTGTTAGGATCGTGACATCTGTGGCGTTCTGTTCTACAGCTATCTATCTAATCTACAACAGGAGTGGTTGTTTCAAAGAAGCCCAAGGGTTGAGAGAATTCATTTCTTAATAATCATTAAGTCCTGAACTGCTACTTAGCACCATTTGCCTTAGATAATTAGGTCCCTACAGAAGTGAGGCATTTTGTGGATTGCTTTCACCATAATGTGGTTTGGGATAGCTAGGAATGTTGAACTTGAATGGGCCATTTCTTCTCTTCCTTTGTCACTAGCAAAACTGTAATGTAGAATAAGTTCTTCATATTCCACTTTCAAATGAATGAAGAGACTGGACCAACAGCAATTCTTATATGTGGCTAGAAGCCCCGAACATGTCACTCTGTTAGAAAACTCTCTGCTCGTGTATAAGGCAAGGGGAATGAAAGCCTTTACCTGGTGACAAGTGGATGGTTTACTTAACCCATACACCTTCAGAGGCTGCCTTATATAAAGAGAGACTGCTTTAGGCTCTTGAACTAGAAAGAAACTAGATTAAAAAGACAATCAAGGGATTACCTGATGATTCCCGTTTTCCTCATTGTCAGTTAAATTGAATATATTTGCTTAAAGTACAGAGTTACCATTCAATTCTTAATGAAGTCTACACAACTGCATGCTACATATTTTTCATGTCCATTTTTAGGACCACCACTGTTTCCATACTCGGCCCAACTTACCCCTGGTCTTCAATGTTATGGCATTGCTGCGCCTGTTGTAATGTTAATGGCATAATGCTTTAGGTGATAATATTTAAATCTGAATTTTACTTCCCACTCAACCCACCTGTGAAGCCTGTATTCACTTGTCCTATGTATCTCACTTATTTAAATTGAAAAAAAAAAATCTGTGTCCCTAGTAAATAAGTAAAAGCATGCAGGGACATGTGTGTTTTAATAGTAATAAAACCTGAACAGAAAAGGTGAAGTGTAGATCATTTTGAATTGTCTAAATATTAATTGAGTGTCTAGGTTAAATTACTCCTGAATGTATATCTCCTGTATATATGGCTACAAATATGACATTTATATCTTATTGTTGGTATATATGAATAGTTTTCAATTTCTCTAATATGAGATTGAATCAGATTGTGGAATTTTATGTCCTCTCAAAGGGCTATTTTATCATTTAGAAACATCCTTTGGTTTATTAAATGCCAAGTAGTTGAGGATGCAGTTGAGACCATCTCAATTTATAATTCACTTGTAAACCTTCTCATTTCCTGAAATAAAGGTGTATAAAGCAATAATTCCTTTATTGGCTCATTTCAGAGAGTTATCACCTTCTCAAGAATACATATAAAACAGACTTCCCAGATGAGGCTAAGCAGGGAATTCCTAAACCTCTGCAGGCCAGAGGAAGGACCAGCTGCTCTTTTGAGGATACTTCTAGATTTGGGGTTCTAGGATTCAATGGAGGAGATGGCTGTAAGGAAAAAGGTCACCAGGGAACAGCAACCTTTAGATCACAGCATCCCTGGATGTTTGTCTCCCTGATAACACTCTGATAACAGTTATGTTTAAATTAAATCTAGGATGCCTTACTCTTTACCCCTATTGCTAAACTCTACTTCTCAGTGTAAACAGAGTCTATCTACCAGTGCCCTTTTTTTATCCGAGGGAAAACTATTCCAATTGTGACATCGCCATTGGTTGTTGAGGAAAGGATAAGGTTATCAATAATAAAGGCTTATCGCCATGGAATGAAATGATGGAGCCAATGAAAACACAAGGGACAAAATGCTTATTCCCTTCAAACGTTCTTAGCCTTCCATGCAGAGTGCAATAAAGTTGACCTATTGAGAAGGAGTCTTCAGTTCAAGTTCTCTGGGAGAGGTTAGAAAAGTAGCAAATTAACCTGTCTGATACCTTATCAGCCAGCTTTGAGTAATTAACTAAGTTAACATTCTTGCCTTCCACAAATCATTAAATCATATATCATGGACCCGGAAATCTCCTAGTTCCTCCCGCATAAAACATGGGTGGAATGTGAGGAAATGTCAGATTAGGAGGACTTTTCCTAACAAAAGAGAGTTAGCGATTCCCTTGGAACTTTAACCATTTTTAATCTGGGTAAAGTCCATCTCAGTTAGACCAGGAAGGCAAATTGTTTCCAATCTATGGTACTGTTTGATGGGATAAATTCGGACCTAATGGAATTGCACTGGGAGTTCTAAAGGAACAATGGTGAACACAATGCCAACACCTTTATAACCCCTGAATATCACACACGCAAACACAAGATACAGGACATGAAAGGGTGTTAAGCTTGGGTTCATTCTTCATAGTTTCAGTTAAAGAGTAGCAGGCGGGATTGGCTTTTAGATAACCTATTCCTCCTACCCCACTTCCTATCCTCTCTTACCAAGATCCTGCTTTTCAGGGATTGAATTGATGATATAAATTTTATATCAACTTCTCATGCCTCAACTTCTCCATACCTCTGAGAAATGCAATGCAAAGCAGGGAGATCCCAAAACCTAGAAATAGCACCTACAACAACAGCAAATTAAGAACTACCATAGAATTATACACTTGAAGCCTATGTAATTTTACTAACCATTGTCACCTCCAATAAATTTAACTAGGAAAAACAAAAACAAAAGAAGAGCTACCATACTGTGCTCAGGCAAACATGTCAAGAAGACTTCTCTATTCTCCCACAATTGGTTCAGCTTGGGACTCCTATGATATAGATTCAATACATTCTTGCTGAATACTTAAGTATTTCTGTATCAAATTAGTCCCTGTGGATATACCTGCTTGTAAAAATGTATGTAGGTATCAGAGTTACATACAAAACCATGCAGTTTTATGCCCTCTTATGCTGGGAAAGCAGGGCTGTAGAGTCTGCACTCAGGGTTGAGTTACTGTCTCAGCAAAACCTGGAATGGCCGGCCCAGGAAATTGTCATCACCTCAACATGCTTTGGCTAGAAAGATCTGATTAACATTAATACCAAGGGCAGCCTTGAAAGGAAGACAAATAATAAAAGTACAACCCAAGATGGTGGACTTTCTGCAAATGAACTATGTGTTATTTATCTTTTTGTCTGTTTAGTGATAGCCAAATGCCTAGTCCAAAAGCTCCTTTACCATCTGGTTGGTAGGGTTGGGCTTCTCTTCCGCTTTCCACAGGGCAGTGGGCACATGAGCTGAATAGCACCAGCTAGTTGAGATAACCCCACCAGCCACTCTAGCAACCAGTCTATAGACCCAGCCACACCAAGTCTGACAAAGATAGGTAGTTTGTTAGAAGTCTCATCAACAGAAAGAGGGAGGAATGGATGGACTGGCCTCCTTAAGCACTGCACAGTCAGTCCTGAAGGCTCCTGCCTTTACACTCTTAATTTTCCAGTCTTCTCCCCAAAGAGTTGTGCTTTCTAAACCAGAAAGACCACAATGCTGGCACTTTCCTTCCTAAATCTCCCACTTTCAAGACTCACTTAGCTCACCTGAGAGGTTACTTGAATCCTGCCTGAATTTCACAGGACCATTCTGACACTGTTGCAGTAACTACAGCTCTGTGTTACAGAGCATCTTGGTACACAGTGGCTTAAGATCACCATCATTCATTTTAGTGCTCATGATTCTGTGGGTCAGGAGTTCAGGCAGAGCTTAGTGGGACAGCTTGTCTCTGCTTCATGTACGGTTGTCTGGAGTCATTCATGCAGCTGCCGTCAGGTGTTGGCTGAGCTGGACTGGAGGATCCAAGATGGCCCCAGTGCTGGCTGTGTGCTGGACCACATTTGTTCTCTTTCTGGCCTCTCCTCAAGAGACCTCTCTGTGGCTTCCCATCCTCCAGAGCCTCTCTCTCTATCAGGTCTTTCTCTCCAGCAGGATAGCCTGGGCTTTTTCATGTGATGTTGCAGATTTGCAAGAGTTAAAGCAGAAACTACAAGGTCTCTTAGGGTCTGAGTTTGGAAGTCTCAGACATCCCTTCTCCAGCATTCAGCTGATCATAGGAAATCCACAGATTGTCCCAGATTCAAGGCGTGAGGAAATAGACTCCTTTCTCCATGGCAGAAGTAGCAAGCATGTGCAGACTTGGGAGGAGTCGTGGGCTATCATCTCAGTAGGCAATCTACAACAGACTCTATGGTTTGGACCCCTGGAAATGGCTGCTCTCTGTCATGCTGATATGTAAAGTGGCCCCTAAATTCTTGCCCTGCTCAAACTCAGTTTCTCTCTTCACCAGACCAAGTACCTAATATGCCTTAGCTGACCCAAGCCCACTCAAGACATGACCTGGGGTATTCCCTGGGTGGACATGCTCATGGCACATGATTCATATGGTGGAAGGGGAGCTTGAAGCTCTTGTTTTCCAAAGACATTGAGACCATTTCCTAGGAGAACTATGTTGGGAAGTGATCGCCATTCTCCCTCCCTATCTCCAGCCCTGATCTTCAGTCTAGGTCACCCTGCAGACATTTGTATGAACATGGGCCATTGAGTCTTCCCCAAGCTTACTCTCTCAACTCAGAGTTTAAGTATTCTTTTCATTTGCTCTGTATGTCCCTGCCCTGTTCCAGTATCTACGGTATTAACCTAGACTACCTGTCCTTTTCCTAAAGTCTATCTCTTGGTTACAATGCCTGTGTGGTGTGTTGCATGGGGTGGAGAATGGGAAATGTAAACTGATGAGAATGTATGGGCTCAGCCCCACCTTGACACTAAGACTTTATCCCCTGCCCCTTTAACCTTAGGTCAAATTCCAAGAAATGATCTTTGCTCTCTATGGAGAAGGGCAGTGATTGACACACCTCTTAGGATCATTTTCTGTATATTCAAGTGAGTAAAAGGTCATACACTTTGTATGCAACTTCAGGCTTTGGTTGAGTAGTTGTGATTGGATGAGGATTACAGGACAATAAAAAATCAGAGAGTGGTATCAAGAAAAACACAAATATTATCTTAAAATAATATGCCTAATCTGCATGTAGAGACAAGTCTATACAGCACATAAATTCCACTCCCATTTTTCTCAAATACACGTGTTTCCTCTACACTAATTCACATGGCACAGTGGTTCCTAAGGGTCACAGACTATGTTTGAAATGTAGTGAAAAAAGGATACACTATATTCCCAGGAAAAAAAAATGTGCAAGTGGATAACATTTTGCATTCACTTCAAGATATTTGCTGATCCCCTGAATTTTAGCATCTGTGAACTCTCATAAAGATTTCTCGATGAAATGTGAGGTGGCCTTTTGGAAAATCTCAAGGAACATGAAGATCAACTTGAGTAATTTTTATCAGGGATTATGTGGTCAGGACACACGTATCCTCCTTCAGCATTCCATTTTAATTAATGTCTCACATGGATCTTATTACGTAGGTGACCTCCTGCCCTTTGGTCATCTCCACCTTTGTTTCGAAAGATCTGATGGAAGCATCCTGTAATAACCATGGAAGCTTTCAGGCCAGTGCCCCTTCCTTGGGGAGGAAAAAAAACCCTCTTAATCTATTCCTCACATGCATCATAGTTCTGAGTTTTGTAAGAGGAGGATCCTATCCTGAAGGGTTTTGGTGACTATCCAATTTTCACATGAGCATAATAAACTGAAATTACCAGTTACTATACATCCTGTCTATTGTCCAAAAATATACACAACCTTCTAGGGGAACAGAAACAAATCTGTACAAGGTTGTGTGTAGTTTGGCCTTTTCTGAAGCCAGGTACCAAGTCCATTTTGATGGATAATGTGTCCAGATGTTCTGCTCTTAATAATTTACCATTTCAAATGTCTAAGTAGAGTCATGAAATGTAGCCTGATAGTCAAATCTGAAAACCATTGAGATTTCCCAAGCAGAGCTCAGCACCGCTTCTTATGTATATAGTTCAACTGCAATTTCCAGTCCAATAGAATCCACTTGTTAGAGTGACCTTCACACTCTACATTTTATAAATTTGCCTCATTTTTAGATTATCACTGGCTTAATCCTGATGATGAAGAGGAAAATAAAATAATGTAATAACACTCTGGGCAGGCAGAATGCCTTTTATCAGTGATCTCAAAACACCTCATAAGCATTAATTACTTCTCCAAACATGCTGGGAGGGAGATGTAGTTCTGCCCATCGTGCTGATGAGGAAGCACATGCTAGGTCAAGGATCGGTGACTTACGACAAACCACCTGATCGTGAGCAAGTCTGGATTGGGACAGAGGAAAAGTGTCTAACTCAGAGACAGAGCATTGAAGCTATTTGCTCAGCTTTGATCATCAATTGCCAGTCAAACCTGCCCTGGCCCCATCCATCGCCACTATTTCCTGTTTCTTCCTTGTCTGATTATCTTGAGTCTCATAACCAGGTAATCGACACACATTATGGAAGCAGATACTGTCTGAGTTGAACTTTAGAAACTGGGCTCCTGCAAACCAAATAAAAAGGAATCAGGGATGTACTGAGTATAGCACATTTCTTAAGCCTTCCAGAGGACTCATTTTTAAGGACAGTAGGGGCTGACATATCAGACTATACTCAAACCCACTGTAGCCCTTGAAGACCCAGTTTTGAATAAGTGGCTCTTCCTGTGGCCACTGATGATAAGATGGTATCTGGCCCCATGATGCTCCAATACATTGGATAAAGTGCAGCTAATTTTAGTCTTTCTTGTTGCACATCATACACCATAAACTGGGTAAGGCGCTATGTTAAGAAAGGAACGTCTGTTCATAGGGTATGCTTGCTATGTCTAATATGCATGTATGTGAGGTAAGCTCTTTTTCTCCTTCATCCTCATTAATCCTTGAATTTTCCAAACCTTTTCAGTAAAGCACAGTCAAGCCTCAGTCTAGAATTAACATCAGAGCCAGAACAAAGCCAGATTAAATGTTCACAAAGACCATCTTATCAAAGAAAATTCCAGAAGTGCCTTAGCCTGTCAGAGCTCTTTTTGGGTAGTAATATATCAAACTTTTGATAAAACAAAAATATATATCATTCTATAAATATATATGTATATATAATCTCTCAGAACACACACACACACACACACACACACACACACACACACATTTTTGTTTTTTGTATCTCTTATTTGCCTTCTCCAAAATAGGCTGACAGGCAGGTGATTAGGATTTAAACAGTGATAGCCACTGTGGAATGAAGTATGGATTACAAAATAAAATTATGATAAGTTAATTCCATGTCACGTCACTAGAGAGAAAGGCTACACACAGCTGGGGGAAAAAAATCTTTTTTCCATTGATCCACTCAAAACAAGCTATGACTTCACCAGGGCTGGCTATCTGGTAAATTCCACTAGAATATCAGGCTCTGGAATTTAGGAATTAGAGGAAGGGGCCAGAAGAAATTTTAAAATAGCCCTAGAGGGTGGTCAAGCCTGGTTCAGAGCTCTGCTGCCCTGCGTAACCCACAGCCCTCTGGGAGCTGCAGCAGTGATGTGTTTTACTTTTCTATTTTGAGCCTGTGACTCACATTCCAAATATTGACTTCTATTTCTCTATTAGCATCAGATTTTTTCTTGAATCCTCCAAATTGACTTTGACTATAACTTTGGTTAATATTAAACCTCTTGGGTCAACACATTTTTATAGCTGTGAGCTGCTCCAACCACATGGAGTGGGGATTGGCAAAGAAGCATTACAACCAGGAGCAGGACCCAGAGAGGGCTCCTTCCAGGTCCCCCACTCCTCCCCCTCCTTCTGTCCCCCATCCACCAACTCCTCTGAACACTCCTGCCAGATTCATCTTCCCCAAAGCACCAGTGGGATCATGGTTTCCTGGCGTAAAAGCCTTCTATGACACCCCATTGCTTAGAGAGGAGGTTTGAATTCCATACTCAACGCTCAAGGGTATGGAAAGACTTCACCTTGTCAAATCCCAAAGACTTCCACAAACACATCGCCTCTACACACATACATAACCGCTTCATGGCTTACTACTCCAAGCACTCTGGGCCTTTCGTATGTAAACTTCTCCATAAGCAAATTCTCAGCTTCTTCTGCCTCCTCCACCAGAGACTCTGACATACCCATCTTTGTACCGTCTATACAGCAAGCCCCAGAGCCAAGCACATGGGAGATGATGAGTAAACATTTGTGGAGCTGAATTCTGTTTCAAGGTTTATCTGTTTCCTTTAGACACATGATTAATAGTCACATGAGGTAGTTAAAATAGCCACCCTGCAAGATGGCTGTAGCAAGATATTTCAGGGAAAACTGGGTGGTTTTTGGTAAAGCCCAGAAAAGAGAACATGTATAATATTATTGTTCGCCTTATCTAAGATAGTAAAAAAAATTATAGTCAAAGCGATAAACATGAAAGTATAGTCAGAGAGAGCAATAAAAATAGAAACCCACAGGGAACACAGCATCTGAACAGCCTTTCTAAAATGAGGTGTTTTGGGGGATACACTAAAGAACAGAGTTAGGGCAGGAGGTGTATTTTTACTTTGCCTTCATATATTTTCAGGTGGGTGACTGTAAGTAGAAAACGGTGGCAAAGCAGGAAGAATAGAAGAAAACTTTTAAAGGAACAGAACCTGAAAACCAGGTATTCCACACAGAAGAAAAGGAATCCCTTGACAACATACGAGTAAAGTGAATTTGACCTCTCTCGCTCACTGAACTGGAAATAACCAGATAAAGTCCAATCCCTTTGTTTGCAGAGGAGGCAATGGAGGGCCAGGGAGGCCAAATTATTTCACTTTCTCAGGGTGCAAGTACTTTAACTGAAGGCAGGTATCTTGGTCATAACGATTGAGTATCCTAATCAGGTCCATTAAAAATGTACTGGGCACATGTGCTGCTGAGAAGCCCACAGTGTTTATACTATTCCTCCTCAACATTAGGCAATAGTATAGGTGCTAAGGATATAGAACAGAATTTTTGACATTGTCAACATACATCCAAAGAGCTAGATATGCCCTTTCTATAGGCTAAGGAGTTGAAGAAAAGGCTGAATTCTAAAAGTTGGTTTGTATGTAGCATTCTCAGCAATGTTGGGCAAGGCACCTAATTTTCCAAAGTCTTGATACTATCTTTAACTCGTATGTTATGGACTATGCCCAATTGTTAATTTGCATTTGCACAAATGTGGCCATGGTTGGAGAAAGGGGAAGAGGGGTTTCCAATCAACTGCCAGCACATCGGCCTCTGGCGATGCAGGGCAGGGAGTGTGCGCAGGTGTAGGTACGCTTCTGTGCACACTGCTTCATCTCTCATCCACTCTCTAGTGTTTCTGCAATAAAAACAATTGACCCATATGCAATGTGGGCCTTCCATCAGCTGCTTTTTATCAACCTTGCTTTTGTGAAACCTGAATACCCATTTGGCTTTAGAAAAATAAAGGGAGCAGGAGGCTAGTTGACAATTGACCTTTCTAGAAAGTCTATGAGTGATTTGTGAGTTTTTTCATGGTTTGTAGTAATGGATAAACAGGGGACGTATGTTTCCATTTTATCATATCCCCATGGATGCGAAAGTCCATATTTTCCTGTTGCTAAAATTTAACGGAAAAGAAAAAAAAAAGCACTAAAAAATCCCTCAAAAGGAAAGCAGCAACACTTCTTTCATGACTCATGTTCAATGTCAATAGAAAGATTTGTTTCCTCTGAAGGTGCACTTTAAAAAGGAAAAACAACTGAAAATTATAAAACGAAATAAAAATCTCACCACACATTATAAGACCAAGAGAAAATGTTGCTCACCAAAATAAATCCATCTGTTCATTTGTATATTCTCACTCTTTCCTTCTTTTTCTCAAAGCAAAATACTATACTGTACCACCTTCACCTTCCAACATAGGCATGTGTTGTAGATTTGTGATAAAACTAAAAACTGAATATTCACTGAAGTTTATCAGCATTCTAGTCTGAAGTGTGAATAGACCCATCTACCAGGAATAAGCAAATCTTCCTAGATAGAGGTTTACCTTTCTTTAAACATTCAGCAATATGCATTTCAATTTGGCCCCTGGCTATGTTAATCCATGCCGCCCCTGGGCCACTACCCAATACATTTTTTGGTCAGTTTTAAATAATATCGACAATAACAGCAACAATCATAGCTAACATTTACTGAGTGCTTACTAAGTGTCAGGCACGATATAAGTACTTTCTAGGCATTGTTTCACGGATTCCTCACATGATCTCACTGGGCATGAGCCGTGAGGTTTCATCATTTCACAATGCGAAAATAATATTTCCTTGGTGTTGAATTTAAAGTGAAGTGGGTGGCAGGCCAAATTTAGAGGCAAAAAATAAAGTTTGAATCCTTAGAAAAGAAACTTCTAGACCCTACACCTTGGATTTTAACTTACTTTGCTTTCCAGAGTGTAAGGGAGAAAAACAGGAGGTGAGTTCAGGGAGTCACGATGACCAGCTCTGGAGTCTGCTGAAAAAGCCAGGCAAAAGGTAATACAGATGGGAGGGCCCCCTCTCGGCCTGGCCCCTCACCACTGCTTCCTCAGCGCTTCCTATATGCCCGATATTTAGTGTGTCCAATATGTATTTATTTGGTGGAAGAAAGCTTGCCTCTCTCCTGCGTGCTAAATGATTTCTGAAAGATTCAAAACCTCTGCTCCAATGGCATATATGCCCTTTAAGGGAGGGAGGGAGAGAATGAGAGGATATCAGCTAAATGAGAGCCCTATTATGAGCACTTCTGATTAACTCGATACTTCTTTGAGGTATTAAAGAGTTGGGAGCACCTTCCTCTGAGCTCAGGCTATCTATCTACTAATGCCTGCAGTTTCTAGGCTGTCAAAGAGCCCTGACAACTTCTCACTTACTAGACTAAATAGGGTGCGATTGGCCCATGATCTACGTAGGATTAAAATGCTCAGCTTCTCTTTCCTGATTTCGCTCTGCTCACGAGATCCACAGGCCAAAAATATACTCTCCCTGCTGCCAACAAGGCCCCCGAGCCCCATCGTGGTTACTGCCCTCTGAGCGCCCTTCCCGTTTTTGACCCCGTTTGCTATCAGAAGTTGCTTTCCTGTTGAGCCTTCTAACTCATCAGTTCGCTCGGGGGAGGGGAAAGGTCCAGCAGGCAGCTGTGTCCCCCGCTTCCTGCGGGCCCCCGCCACTGGCCTTATGCTTGCCTCTTGCATATCAGCCAGGCTCCTGCCTCATTTTGCCCTCCCTGCACTCAGCACCTTATTCTCCCAGAGAAGACACACCCCCTGGCTTCCCAGGGTCCCTACTTGGGCTGCCCATTGCACCAAAAGCATCCTTTAAATCAAGCCTTTTCCCACGGTTCATTTCACACACACACACATCTCACCTACAGAGAGCTCCAAGCCGCCAGTGTGCAGTTTCTAGACCCTGCTTCCCACATACGGGACCCCAGATGGTAACTGGTCAGATAGGAGCATCTGTACTGATGCGATACTTGTCTTTTAGGCAACTTTGCCTGAAGTTGCTGGGAAAGCACACGTTGCCAAAGGTTCTTCAAGAGCTAATGTAATAGCGAGAATTTGGGCACAGTGAGAGTGAAGGGCCAAGGGTCTTTGGAATGCCTCCTAATTGCATCAGCAGGTAATGGTTACTGCTCTAAATCTGAATTTATTTCCCGCTGCCTCAGCCTTCACTGCTGCCTTTCTGCACTTAGAAGCCTGGCCTCCCTGTGGCCCTCAGTGACGACGTGATAAACCATTGACCTCAATTATTAAGTGTGGAGCAGAAACAATATTAAACCTGACTCTCCGTTCCCAGTTGAGCTATCATGTGTCTCTCAGTAACTTGGCAGGAACCTTTTTCTCACCCCATGTCCTTCCTATTACCCTTCGGTATGTCCTGAACCCTCCCAACCCCAGGAACCCCAGAAACTCAACTCCAGCTTCTCAAGACTGAAATTGTTGGACACCTGTGCTGGTAGCTTTTGCAGGTCAGCACTTAGTCAACAAGCTCTTTCCTTCCCCAGCAGTCTGATGATCACCCGGGGTCAAGAGGGTTATTTCTTCTTTTACTAATCACTGTTGATTCCTGGGAAGCAGAGTAGTGCCTCCCTAAAATGAAGCTGAGTCATTCCCAAGCAAAGAGTTACTTTTTTGTTTTGTTTTCTTTTAGGAAACTGTGTCTTAGAGGGTTGTAGATAGGGACTTGGAAGGAACTTCATCCCTCTTGGCCACAGAAGCCTGCAATTTCTGGAATACCTGGTTGCCATGTCATTACCCCAAGGAATCACAAGGAGAAACTCCACTGACTACTACAATAATCACAATGACAGTTCATATAGATTTAGCAAACATCACGTGACACGTATGTCTTCAATATCATTTAATCCTCATAGCAGCCCAATGAAGTAGGTTTAGTTCTAGTCCGAAGGCAAAGAAATAGAGGGAAAGAGGCAGTAGTGTGCTGGTATATGTGAACAACTGACTATCCAGGCAAAAAAGCCCCAACGTGTAACATTTGCCAGTTTCTGTGGAATAAATCTTCACTGTGTCATGGAAGATTTGAAACTACCAACTTGATTATCGGTGAATGCAGAGCTGTGAAGAGCTAGGCACAACCAGTTTCCTCGAGTCCGTGCCAGCACACACTGGACAGAGAGGTTAAGTTAATTCTTCAAAGTCACAGAGCAAGTATGTGGTAGAGCTGAATTTTGAACACAGGGCAGACTGCCTCCAAAGTCTACACTCTTAACCACTAACAAAGCACAGCTAGAACCCACGAGAAGGGCCCTCTCTGATTAGCAGATTGTTTGGAATGTTTATCTTAATCAGGTAATTTCACAGATAATCACAATGGTATTTGTTGGCACAGAGGAAATTACAAGTCTCGATCGTTTTTGTCTTTCCTGCACCTCAGGTAGTACCTGCCTGTTGTAGGTATCCACAGATGTTAGCAGAATTTCACTGAGTTTAATGGACTGGCATTAAAGGGGCATGGGATGAAGTCTCATATTTGGAAGCAGGAGACACATTGGTGAAGTCCTTGTAAGACTGAGGGTCAGTATTCTAGAGACGGGTGGCGGGAGTGGAAACCGGGAAGAGGCACACGTCACAGGGTGAAGCCTGGCTGAGCACAGTGAAGAACGTAGATCAGGTCTCTTAGCAAAGGCATCCTCCATTTATCTTTTCCTCAAGGCTGGTCCTGGCTCCTGGGCTCAGAACTCTAAGTGGAGCGCAGTCGGTGACACCCCACTGGTTGGGGAGTTGTTTCCCTTCTTTACTACATTAGACCACCTGTGAGTCGCTCTGGTTTGGCTTTCAAGTAAAAGATGGAGGCAGGAAAGGCAGGGCATCCTTTGCAGATCAATGGAGCAGCTGCCTGAGGTATAAGACCAGAATGCAGGGTGTCTTGCTGTTGTGCATCTGATTGAGGAATTGGTTTGCGATTCACTTCCCCCACAATGAAAGCTGGAAGGCTCAGCCACGAGGCATAATATGGCTGACCTGAGAGATGGTGAAGGATGGTTGAGGTGCTACTGTCATATGTCAATATGAAAACTAGTTAAGGCATAAGCTGTGGTTGGGCACAAACCCTGGCCCAATTGCTGGTTAAAACAAACCTTTTTTTTTTTTTAATTGGGGAATTGGGGGAGAGGGGAACAGTGTTGGGTAATTGGGGAGGGGGTCCTGCCAAGTTGTTGTCCTTCAATCTTAATTGTGGAGGGCGCCAGTCACCATCTGGCTGCCCGGCGGCAGTTCATGTCCTCTAAGTTCAAGGTGCTGTGTTACAATCCTAGTTGCGGGTGGGCGTAGCCACCATCCCATGCAGGAGTTGAACCGACAGCCTTGTTGTTAAGAGTGCATGCTCTATCCACTGAGCCATCCGGGCGGCAGCCCAGCTCAAGGTGCTGAGTTCAGTCTTAGCTGCAGGTAGGCGTAACTCACCATTGAACAGGCAGTCTTGTTGTTAGGAGCATGTGCTCTCACCAGCTGAGCCATCCTGCCACCTGTTGGCAGCTCAGTGGTGGCTCAGCTCAGGTGCAACATCACTGGCCCATGTGGGAACCGAACCAGCAGCCCTGTTCTCAGAGTTTGCGCTCCTAAGCTAACTCTTCACCAACTGAGCCACTCGCCCGGCCTGGTTAAAACAAACCTTTATCTGGGCCAGACATAGTAGGTTTACATACATGACCTTACTAGACCCTCAGCAAAACCCCAAGTAGACAGTTTTTATCCCCATTTCTCAAAGGAAAAAATTCTGCCAGAAGTATATCCTTCTGGCCTGGCAGGAAGCCCCTGGCCCACTCAGGTGGTTTAACTGAAAAGACTTTGATGAAGGGACTGTATGCAGTACAGTAGTGTGGACAGAATGAAGAAAAATAGCTAGGTGAGCCATCCAGGGACTAGCAACAGTGGGAAACCTTTGCTACCCCCAGACTTACAGAGGAAGGGAGGCTGCAGTATGCCTGGAATCCAGTAAGGACCACAGCCATGAGAGGGAGGCCGTGTGACTGGAGCCATGGCCATTCTTGAGGAGCACAGCTACTGAGAAAACCATAACCTGACCTGAAGGAATGTGGAGAATAAATACCCCAACCTTTCCCTGGCATCAGCTGGAAGCTAGGGGACAAAGAAAGGGGTCCCCGCTTCCTAGACACAGGCAAAGAATGGCAGATGTTGCACCTGAGGGGACATGCAGAGAATAACCAACACATTATGTGACTTCCCCAAACTCTCAGAGGGAATTTCTGCTGGCAGGGCCGAGGAAAGAACCGGAGCAAGAGCCCCCCCCCCTTCCCCCCCTCCCGCGTACAGAAGAAAGACTCCAGGAGATAGACCAGAGTCTTCGAGGCTTTGAAAAAGCCACTTTCAGTTGCCTGGGCTCCCATTTTTTTGCCTCTAAAATGGGACATTGGCTTTAACCATAAGACACTGCCACTCAAATACTTATAATTGTTAGCCTTCCCTAAATGCTACCAGTCACACCATGCCTTGCTGAAATTGGAACTGATTTCTCTCCTGTCTTCTTTTCTCTCTTTGAATATAAAATGCCTAGGGCATATGAACATGAAACAACAAAACAGCATCTCGGTGTGAAACCTTCTAAGTCACCATTTGGCAGCCCAAAGAACAGACCTGGTGAGACAGGGAGAACTCCCAATCACTCAGAGGGGCAGCAGAGGTTACTGCACGGCTGGGGGCATCTCGCCAGGCACAGTACAGCCCTGGCCTTAATGTTTCATGCAGGACACGGGCTCCCAAGAAACTCATATGGCTGGCAATTCATGCAGGTCTGGTGGGAGAATGGCGAAAGCATCCAGATGCACACTCTGCGTCCCTCCCTCTTTCTCTCCCTCCCTCTCTCCCTCCCTCTAATCCCCCTCTCTCTCTCTAAATCTGTGCCACATTTCTGGACATACTTTTAGGATGATTGGTGTGTGTGTCATGTTCTGATTCATTAGTACTACAAAACAACCTCCACCACTGCACACAGGTGCTCTGGTAACACAGACCTCACAGGGTTACTGTAAAAATTAAGTGAATGCCTGTGAAAAAGCATGGCACATAGTAGGTGTGCTCTAGAGATAGCAGTTTCCTTCCTCCACTTTTGAAATGTTCACACTGGTTTTCCCAATATTCTTTTATTACTTTTTTAGCTTTCTCTTCATCCCTGCCTTTCAGATGCGATACCAAATGTCCCTCAACCTTTTTGGTTTTAAAAGATCGCATGTTACAAATAAGGAAAGAAACCAGAGAAAGCTCAGTCTTTCAAGCATGATAAGGTGAAAACTGCTTGTGGCTGGGTTGAAGGTGGCTTGATAAGGGGTTCAGACGTCCACTGAAAATGGTGAACGCGCTGCTGGGAGAAAGCATTGCCTGGAGCCCAAAGCAGCAATTTCAGGATGGCCCTGAGAGCCCAGCCCTCCCTGTAATGCAAGAGGAGGGATCATCCCAGGACACACAGCTTTGCCTCCTCTGGCCTACTGGCTCGTCTCCTTTACCTGAACTGATTCGTTAATTCAGTGAAACAAATGGTTTGACTAATATTTTTTCCCTGAATCAGCCACTTATTTGGGCATCTTGCAAACACAGGCTTTCTGTGCAATAGGACCAGGTAATGTCAGCTTGGCCCTGGCAGACACATGCAGACTGGGCGCAAAGCACATTTGGAGAGTAAAGGGAAGAAGGTAATTTAAAGTTTATTACTGTTTTGGGGGGAAAAAAGATAATTAAGCATTAATATTTGAGCTTGGGAAGGGAAAGTTCCACTTGCCATGGGAGTCGGTATCACCCAGCTGAAATGTATGGCTATTTGTGGATCTGTTTAAAACTTAGAAAGATCTGAATTGCTCCATGCGTAGGACGATAGAGCAAAGGTTCACTTTTTATCTAGCTGTTTCAAAAGTGTGTGGTTAAGAGGTATATCTGTCTGGGTTCTGTCTCCACCAGCAGGTCCTGACATGGATTGTAAAAAGCAAAAGGGCAGTAGCTGAGAGTGGTCATTAGCTGGATACCAGTCTGTGCAGAGGGGACAACCTGACAGTGGCCTCCCTCTGCCGTGCAGCTGGGAGCCTCTGGGGGTGACATCGCTGAACTCCAGCAGCGCCTGAGCCTGTGACAACACCAACCAGCGTGCTCTCCTGAGGATGGGTGATTGATGTGTGAGAGCTCAGAGGCCCAGGAGTAAATGAGTCAGCAGTGGGGAGCAGGAGCAGTGAAACAGGGGTTTTCTCTTGAATTCTTGCTTATTTTTGGGATAGTATGATGCTCTTCTCAGAGGGAGCAAATAAAGTGTTAGTAGAGGGAGTCGGGCTTATGTAACTCATTTCTAAAACAGGTGGGCGACATCACTGAAGGAATCAACACCTTCATTAAAGAAGTGAAATAGAATTGATGTAAACACAGCTGGCCTTCTTTCCATGTAGACTGATACTATCCTTAGCTCTGCCACTAATTAGCTGTGTGAATTTGGGCAAGCGTCTGGGCCTCAGTTTCCTCAAATATAAAATGATGGGGTTGTTCCTGGCAACGCCCCAGGTGCTTTCCAGATCTGCCGTCCCTCAAGTCTACTGAATACTAACAATGATAATAATTTTAGTAAGAGCTGCAACGACAATAGTAGTGAATATTTATGGAGGGCCTTCTGTGTGTCAGACACCATACTAGAGGCTTTAAAAATATGATATCAAAACATATGATCTCATCGTTTCCTCCAAACAACGAACATTATGAGGCAGAGAACCTTATTACCATAATTTTGCATATGGGGAATCTGAGACTCCAAGAGGTTAAGGTCCTTGGACTGAGTCATGTGCAACCCGCACACAGTTGATCTGGTCAGGGTCTCAGCAGAAAAGAATGATATGTTCAAAAGTGTTTAACGGATAATGATGTAATAAAGGGGCTCTTTATGGGGGTGTAGACAGACAATGGGGGATGACTAGGCACGGGGACTGGCAACAGCAGGGAGCTGAGGTGGGGGCACAGGGAGGAAATGGATGTCACTGGAGCCTGGTGAGGGCACAAGCAAAGCGGGGCTACCTAGAAGGAGCTGTAGCCACTGAGCAACACAGCCCCTGAGAACCAGAGAGAAACTGGGAAGAAGGGAGGGGAGTGACTATTCCAACCTCTCTCTCTCTTCTTGCCTTCCTACATCCTGCTAAACACACCCATTGCCTGAACCCAACCAAAGCCAGAGGGTGAAGGAGCCTGGAGGACAGTCCTGAGAGGTCAGCCTCCTAATGCAAGAGTGGGGCAGAAAAGAAGAGAAAATGAGTTTGTGGATCAAACGTAAACTAAGCAGCAAAGCCGAGACAGGATGACAGCGCATCGCTCTCTGAGTCCAGAGATCTTGCACTTTCTTACTATGTCCAGCTTTGGTGACACATGCATAAGAAGTAACACTGCATATTCTTGACTATAATAGGATCATTAAAGCTTGGGGGAATCCTAAGTTCATGGCCAGTGCCCAGGTAGCCCCGGTGGTCAATGTTAACAGTATCACAACAACTCATATCATAGCAGCCTGACTGCATTTGAGGGTCTTTCCCCTGGAGGCATATCACTAGTTACCATTGTTACCGGAGTATGCATGTGGAGGGTGGAGGGACATCACTTATAAGTCTTTTCTATCAATAATGTTCAACTTTGGAATGTAATTTCCCAGAAAGAAGCAGGCTCAGATATCCACATCCACATCCACTCTTTGGTCTACTGTTCTTTTCACGGAAACATATATGCCCCCAGCCCACCCGTCACCCACAACTCTTTTTCCCTCCATCCCCTACACATCAGACCCTGTGGGCACATAGCCACCAGCCTGTTTCTGAGCAGTTATCTTTTGCACAGGCTACTCCCTCTACCTGCTGTGACTTTTCCTTTTCTCACTAGTTTTAACCAGATTTCTTCTCCAGGAAACGGATCAAAGTTCACCTCCCTTCAGTGAAGCCTTCCTCACCTCCCTGTTCACGCTCTTATCTACATTTCTTTGCACTAACTTCTATTGCAGCACTTATCATTATGTTGTAAAGATTTCTGTTTGCTTCTGCACTGGACTGTGAACCCGTGAGGAAGTGTTAGTTAAAAACAAAAAAAAAGGAATAACACTAGCTAACATTTCTTTAGTACTTACTATAAGTGAGGCACATGCATTAGCTCAGGTAAGCCCCACAACAACCCTATGAGATAGGTGCGATTTTTATTCCCCTTTTACAGGTGAAGAAACTGAGGCCTAGAAATATTAACTTGCCTGAAAAGTTACAAGCTATACATGAACTTATAGATAGTTTGGAAGTCATGTAAGTCTTGAATTTTTTTGTGAAAAAAGCTTAAATTGTGAGCCATCCTCAATAAAAACATAGGAAGTGAAAAGAATTTAACTTTACCAGCAATGTTTTTATTTCTTTAATTTTGACACATACATTATTCATTGTGAAAAAAACTGATAAAATGTTAACATTTGTTCATTCTGGGTATGAAAGTTTCTTTATTATTAGTTTCTGGATTTTTCTGAATTAAAAAGTTTTCCAAATACAAACCATGCACAGAATACTTACACGGTGTTTAATATATAGTCAGTACTAAATAAGTATTTATCAGTAATGATAAAACGGGAAGCAAGCTATTAACACTCACCAAAAATTAACATGAAATAAATGAAAGTTCAGACAATAAAAGCTCATGAAATTTCAAAGAGAGTTGTCATAGAATATGAAAGGATGTCTGGTATCTGAAGTAAGTCTTGGATCAAGTTCTGAGGGTACCAAAAAATGCTCCTGGCTCTTGAAAAATATCCACTGATTAACTCATATTCCGTAAAAAAATCCAAGGTTGTTCAATTGTAAGTCATTAAACATGACATGACAGTACTGTGTATTGTTCCACAGCAAAAAGGAATAATAACAACCACCGCACCAAATCACACACACAGCAAGTTGCTGGTGGCTTCATCCTTGTCCTGAAATCTCTAAGTGACCACGTTCCCTTGAATCTGATTTCATTCTTGTTTTGTAAGCGTGTGTGTGTGCATGTGCATGTGTGTGTGCGTGTGTGACTTAGTAAACAAACATGGGGTGAAAAACAAAGTAGAAATCCTAGATATCAAAAACAAGCAGAGATTTGGCTCCAAATTCAGGTGAGATTGCAACATTCTTAACAAGTACACATGAGACGGGACGGCTCGTTGGAAGTTCCCACACCACTAAGCACACATAAAGAGTGGAAAAGCTCCCTCCCTTCCTCACCTGGTTATTCTGTCTCTGTGATGTCCCAATTCTGGACTTCAAAAGGAATAAAAAGAAGGTTAGCTTCTGATTTTAGATTGGGTTAATGCAAGTCTAAAATAGCCATTTGGAACATTTGCGTACATTCTACAATTTATCGTGTGTGTGTTTTTGTGTGTGTGTGTGTGTGTACACATATATACATATACACATAAATATATATTAGTGGGACAGGGTGAAATTAAACCTGACAGAAACATGAGTAGAGGGAAATAAGGAGGTGAATGAGGTAATATTTCAATAGCCTCCTAACGATTTCTGTCTCAGGATTCTTCTCATTTTATTTCCTCACTGGATCTCCCAACCCTGTCCCTCTAAAAGCCAGGGTTTATTCTGTATTTATAAAAGCCTTCGCAGGAATTTTGATCTCCCACCAATGCCCCCCATCCTGAATAGGAAATGCTGCTGAAATTCATTCCCACAAGGCCACCAGAATGACCACTCCATGTCACTCAACCAGCGTTCAATTTTGCATCCAATTTTCCCTGCCTAACTCCTTCAAAGGCTCCAAAGACCAATCCTTCACAATATGGCCTCTGCCCACATTTCAGTCTTCAACTTCCAAAATCCCCAGTCCCTCCATCCATAGCTGACTACGAGGCCCCTGGATGACCCTACAGGAAGATCCAGTATTCTTAGCAACGACAACAAAAGCAAGAATCTGCTGAAGAAATTTGAGATTTAACATTTCAAAATAAAGCATCCCATCCAGTTGTTAAAGGCCAATCAGGACTGTGGCTCATAATTACTTTATGGTTTAGCACTGACTGATACCACACTACGTCGCAGAGGAGCTTTGCACCATGGTCTTATCACTCTTTAATCACTTTTTAGGTCTCCAAAGGCCTTACTCTGGTCTTAACCTGAACATAGTGGGCTCTTTCCCTTCTATAATCCTTTCCATATCCGCCTCCTCTTTCTTGAAATATCTTCCCAGGCCCTCAAGCAGGTACTCTTTGTCTGTGTGGCCTCTGCTTACTTTTCCTTGAAGACTCAGCTTAAACATCCCTGCTGTTTTGAGGTCTCTCCCCAGCCCCCTCCCTTCCCATGGAAACACTGTCTAATACCACTTATGACCAATTACTATGTGTTGGCACTGTCCACTGTGCGCCGCATAAATTTCTCATTTAATCCTCAAACACATTTTTTAGGTGGTTCTGTCATTATCTCCGCTTGACAGACGAATAGTGTGAGTCTCAGAGAGGTTAAGTAGCTTGCCCAAAGCCACACAGCTAGCAAGCAATAGAGCCAAAGACAAACAGGGATGGTCTGTCTCCACTACAGTCCACTTTCTAACCTCTCTGCCCCTCTGCAGCAGCCCTTGCCTCACTTTGTTTTGACCATTGGACATTGGTTTACCTGGGTATTAATCTGCCTGTCCATCTGTCCCACTAGACTGTAAGCTTCTTGGATGAAGGATCCACTGATAATTCATCATTAGCATCAAAGCTCAGGGATCCTGATAGGTACTTGGAGAGAAGGGAAAGGAAAAAGAGCTCCTTCAATAACCCTGGAACCATTGTCAGACCCTGGCCTGACATTTTCAGGGCTCTTCATATTTTCCATGGCAGCCTAACCCAGTTTCCCACTTTCCCTCGTTGGTGTTCAATTCCACTGCAAGGAAACATCCTGATCCCCTGCCTGAGAAGGCTGCGTGCGTTATGCTGCATAAAAAAAGAAGGCTTACAAATAGCAAGTGTTTTGAAAACCCTTTACTATATTCCCATTTCCCCTACCCTGCCTCCACCCAAAAAAAAGCTGGAGTTATGAAACGCATGCTAAATATTGAGCCATTAAACTTAGGAATATTGAGAGAACTGTTTTCTTAAAAGCTTATTTTTTTTTCAGCTCCTTGTTTTGCCCTGAGTGTTTTTAGCAGTTCAAACAGGTTGGGTTGCCCACAAGGAGCAGGGCACAGGTTTTTTCCACCCGTAGGTTGAGGTATTCATTCCCACTTTAAACCTCTCTAAATTTATGTGCCAGTATTTTCCAAGTAGATGTATTTGTAGGTATGTTCGGGATAGAAGTAGACATTCACAGCACTGACTGAGACGGGCAATGACAGCTGGACAAACTCGAGGTTTCGAGCCTCATCCTCAGCCTGACCTCTGGCAGCAATGGAAATGTTTGCACTTTGCAAAGCTTGTTATTCTCTGTGTGAGTGTGAGTGTGAGGGAGTGTGTGTGAGTGTGTGTGTGTGTGTATGTGTGCGGGGGGGGGGGCTTTGCTTTTGAGAAAAATATACTAATATAATAATTGGCAGAATGGGTCAAGCCTAAAGTTGCTGGGCCCCTGGACTCCAGCTGTCCACAGTTTGGGCTCTGAAAGAGATACCACGGCTTATTATTATGTTATTGTCAGAGCCCTGTATGGCTTTGATGACACTTCTGTTTTTCCAATTCCCTCCCTTAGGTCACCACCACCTTTGTGACCCACCACAGTTCTGCCATTTTTTCTTTCTTATTTGAGGGGGATGGAGGGCCAGGTTTACTGAGGTATAACTTACTTACCCTTTTTAGTATATAATTCTATTAATTTTGGCAAATGCATATAGCCATGTGACCATCACTATAATCAAGATATAGAACAGTTCCCCCACCCCCAAAACAATCCCCCCTGTTGCCCCTTAGTAGTCAGTTTCTCCAATCCCCAGGCCCTGGCAACCACTAATCTGTTTTCTGTCCTTATAGTTTTGCTTTTCCTATAATAGCATGTAAATGGAACTATACAGTGTGTAGCCTTTTGTGTCTGGCTTCTTTCATGTAATATAATGCGTTGGAGATTCACTCATGTTGTTGTATGTATCAGTAGTTTGTTACTTATTATTATTATTCCTGAGTAGTATCCTATTGATGCACCACAATATATTACTGGTTTATCAATGATCTATTCACTAGCTGATTGCTTCTAGATTTTAGCAATTATGAGTAAAGCTCCTGTAAACAGTTGCATAGTTTTTTGTGTGAACCTAAGTTTTCATTACTCCTGGATAAATACCCAGGAGTGGGATTTCTGGGTTGTACATTAAGTACACAAATATATAAGGAATTATAAGAAACTGTCAAATGTTTCCAAAGTTAATCTGCCATTTCTTTACTTATCTAAACATTTGAAGAGACCTCAGCAGGGTTCCTGATCCTGTCCATTAACATTATGAGAAGCAACATGCCATGATTATTATGATTATAAAATGGATCAGACAACTCATGACCCCAGTGCAGTGAACCCAGAAATAGGGTGTGCACTATCACCATTTCTCAGGGCTTTTAGGCTGGCCTTTGTCATGGAATGACAGCCTGAAAGAGTTAACTTGCGTCCTCTGGATGACTCTGTCCCCAGTTGTGGATAAGTCATTCTGGCTGATAGGAGGACCAGACCTATTATTAACACCGGTTTCCAGGGGGACCTAGGGAGGCCTGGGGAGCTGAAGAATGCCCTGGTATTGAGATGTTCTAGCACTTAATTCCTACTGTGACAGTGACTCACTCGGTGATTCTGGCACATCAACTTGATGATCCAGACTCAGTTTCCTAAAGTCTGGAATAGGATCGCCCTGTTGACTCAACTCATTGCTTGGGGTAAAGAAGATTACAAATAAGAAGAGTGTCATACAGGGGCGTTGAAGCTACTGGTTTCATGGCATCATGCACCCGGGCACCCTCCTTCCCCGGAACGATAAAGCCTTGTGTTACACCATTCCCTAGATGGAGACTCTCTCATAAAGAGAGGCCACATGATTGGTCCTATGAGAAACAGTGAGTCAGAGGAGTTTAAAGAGTCCCCAGCATGAATAATGCAGCAATGAACATAGAGGTACATATACCTTTAGAGATAAATGTTTTCAGATTTTCAGGGTAGATACCCAGAAGCGGGATTGCTGGGTGATATGGTAATTCTATTCTTAATTTTTTGAGGAACCTCCATACTGTTTTCCATAATGGTATTACCAATTTACATTCCCAGAGTGTATGAGGGTTCCTTTTTCTCCACAGCCTCTCCAACTCTTATTATTTGTCTTGTTGATGATAGCCATTCTAACAGGTGTGAGGTGATATCTCATTGTAGTTGTGATTTACATTTCCCTAATAGCTAGTGAAATTGAGTGAAATCTTTTCAGGTATCTCTTGGCCACTTGTCTTCTTGGGAGAAGTTTCTCTTCAGGCCCTCTGCCCATTTTTTAATTGGATTGTTTGTTGTTGAGTTGTATAAGTTCTTTACATATTTTGGAAATTAGCCCTTTATCAGAGGTATTGTTTGCAAATATCTTCTCCCATTAGGTTGGTTGCCCCTTTGTTTTGTTGATGGTTTATTTTGCTGTGCAACGTTTTAGTTTTATATAGTCACTTTGTAGTATAATTCAAAGTCAGGCAGTGTGATACCTTCGGCCTTGTTCTTTTTTCTCAGATTGCTCTGGCTATTCGGGGTCTTTTGTGATTCCTTATAAATCTGATAATTTTTTGTTCTATTTCTTTAAAAAATAAGATTTTGATAGGGATTGCATTAAATCTCTATGTTGCTTTGGGTAATACGGCCATTTTAAATATGTTGATTTTTCCAATCCATGAACATGGAATATCTTTCCCTTTCTTTGTGTCTTCTTCAATTTCTTTTAATAAGGTCTTATAGTTTTCAGTGTACAGGTCCTTCACATCCTTTGTTAAGTTTATTCCTACATATTTTATTCTTTTTGCTGCAATTGCAGTTGCAAAAGGAATTGTTTTTTTCATTTTGTTTTCTGAAATTTCATTGTTAGTATATGGGAACACAATGGATTTTGTACATTGATTTTGTATCCTGCAACTTTACTGTATTTGTTTATTATTTCTTATAGCTTGTTTTTGTTTTTTTTTGGTGGAGTCATTAGGGTTTTCTATATAAAGAATCATGTCATCTGCAAAAAGTGACAACTTGACTTCTTCATTCCCAGTTTGGATGCCTTTTATTTCTTCCTCTTGCCTAATCACTCTGGCTAGGACTTCCAATACCGTACACTATTCATGGTGGCTGAGACATGGAAACAACCAAAGCGTCCTTTGATAGATGACTGGATAAAGAAGATGTGATACACACACACACACACACACACACACACACAATGGAATATTACTCAGCCATAAGAAAAGATGAAATACTGCTACTTGCAACAACATGATTGGATCTTGAGATTATCACGTTCAGCGAAATAAGTCAGACAGAAAAAGTTGAGAATGATATGATTTCACTCATATGTTGGATATAAAACTGAAAGCAACAAATGAAAAAGACAAACAAACAAGCAAAATCTCATAGACACAGACAACAGTTTAATAGTTACCAGAGTGTAATGGGAAAGGCGGGTGGTAGAAGAGAGAAAGGGGGTCAAATATATGGTGATGGAAGGAGAACTGACTCTGGGTGGTGAACACACAATGCAATACATAGATGATGTACTACAGAACTGTACACTTGAAACCTATATAATTTTACTAGCCAATGTCACCCCAATGAATTTAATAAAATAAATAAATTTAAGAAGACAAGTCCCAGGATTCTGCACAATCTTTCTGAACTTGTTTACTGACTCAATATGAATCCCTTTCTTCTAGAATAATTTTATAAGTTGAAAACACTATTAGGCATACAACTTGGCCCTTCTCAAAGATGTTAATAGGTGAAGTCATCTCCAAATTAGCCATTTTACCTTTAGATGTCCATTTCCATACAATCAAAATTCTTTAAGAAACTGGTCCAGGATGGCCTTTAGGAGATTAAATGAATAGGGGACTCTGAGATATATCTATAGCAAACTCTACCAATTCTCTCCTAATTGTTTTACCATTGCTGTGTATGCCAGCTTGACTACCAATGGCCAACACCTGCATCTCTGTCATGGGACTGCCCTTGGGGTGCCAGAACCCACTTTGCCCTGCACACTGCTGATAGATACACCTGTGAAATTACATCCTACCAGGGTCAGCCATAATAAATAACTCATATCTTTGTCTAGGATAATATTAAAGTGTGTATTTTGCACCATTTTTCAGAGCTTCTCCATGGGATAATATTGAAGTGTGTATTTTGCACCATTTTTCAGAGCTTCACCCTTTATTGCCTTCCTGCTCTCCCCCATGTCAGCCTCAATACACTTCCTCATTCTGTCCACATACACTACTTGTCCTCAAAGCCTTGCATTGATGCTGGTTCTTGGGGAATCCAAACTAAGATAATCATCAGCATTCGATATCTACCTGCATGCATACGCAATTTTTTCCAAAGGACAAATCCATAGTCTTTCTCAGATTCTAAATGGAGTCTGTGAGTCTTCTCAAATGATTATGAGAACCGCTAATGCATTTCTCCCACAAGACTCTCAGTATTACCCCCTTGCTATTAAACCAATCTACAGTAAAAAAAAAAATCTTAAATTTATGCACATTAATATCTAACTGATAATAACTAAGGGCAAACAATTCCAAGGGACATTGTGACTTGAAGTGTTACTGAAGCACAAAATAGAAGAGAGAGATTTTGTATCTATAAGGAATCCCAATAATTCTAAATACCTTAGGAGAAAACTTTTGTTAAAGCAGTAAGGGAAAAGAGTTGGGTCAATTGTTGAGCATTCTGCTAATAAAACATTGCTTAATATGTTTTCATCACATTGATGAGGCTATGACAATTGAATTTACATATGAACTCATAGTCTTATGTGCACAACAAAGACAATTATAAATCTTATAAGTATATAGGACAGGAAAAATTGCTTTTTACTGTCTATAAAAGTAAAGGTGTATACCTTTCTAGAAAAGCTTAGCAGCTAGGGAATGTCATTCAAATATTTTTACTTGCTGACTTATGACCTGTGATTCTTTTAGTGGTTCTTTGTCCTCAAGTTTTTTCTAATGTACTAAACACACACACACACACACACACACACACACACACACACACACACACACACACCCCTTTCAGATCAAATGCACAATGTTCTTCCATACCCAGTACCAACACCAAGGAATATCAAATACAATGGCTGACCGTCCGAGGCTTATTTTCTGCTTCCAAGTTGCTGCCAAAACATACAAAATGAAACACTCCGATTCACAGCAGGGCTCTTTTGTCAGTTTACCTGATCTGAAATTCAGCACTATCATAACTCCTAAAATTCTCACTTACTTGCCTTAGGAAAAGGAAAAAAAGAGTCATTTCCCTCAGCAGAGGACTACCATCTGTTTGACAAAGCTTGTGTTTGATCTTGTGTCTGCCCTAGCCAACAAACACAGATCAAATCCTGCTTCTGTGACATGGGGAAGAAATATAAACCTGTGACTTATTTTTAAAAAATGGTATGAATGTGGCCATTGCAATGCAAATATTGTTACACTATACTTGGAACAGAACAGAATTCAGTCACTGCAAATTAGCGGGAGGTGTGTGCACCTATCATTTCCACCATCTGCAAAGGGAGAAATATCTATACCCACTCACACCCACCTCCTTTAAGTACAACTGACAATCAGGAACCTCCTGGCAAGCTAAATAAAACTATGTTTTCAACTGAGTGACTCAGAATTGCTCATTCACTCCCTGGTAGCAGTGTGGATGCTTAGAAGGACACATCCATTCTCAGAGGTACCACCTTGGGCTTTGCAAACGTGGGGAATTAACTTGGATATAACTTTAGATAGAAAACAAGCCTTGGTAAAACTTGCCAGCCAACTAAATAGGATTTTTGTGCCAATTCAGATGCATTTCTTGTGGTTCTGAATAAAGAGTTGAAACAAATTGTGGGACTTAAGATTTCATAAAAATGTAGAATTTTTTTTATTAACTTCACTTATTCATAAAATGTCTCTTTCTTCTTCCCTCATTGCTCCATTCTCCTCTCACGCTCTCTATCTCTACTTTTTACTGAAGTACAAAATGGACACAGAAAAGTTTGACAGCCTGATTAACTGTCACAAATGAACATGGCTGTATACCCAGCTCCCGGGTTCAGGACAAAAGATTACCAGCATCCAAGAAATCCTCCTGTGCCCCTTCCAGTCACTACTTCTTCACCACGGTAACTGCCAGCCAGAGTTCTAACTCCATAGATTTGTTTTGCCAGTTTTTAAACTCTCTATAAATGAAGTAACACAGATGTACTCTTTTGTGTTTGGCTTTTGTTGTTGCTTAAAATTATGTTTGTCATGTTCATCCATGTCATTCATCCATGTTATCAAAGTTCTAGTTCGTTCATTCTCATTGCTGTATAGTATTCCTTTGTATGCATATACTACAACGTGTTCATGCATTCTACTCTTAATGGGTATTTGAGAGATTTCCAGTCTTTGGCTATTATAAACAGTGCTACTATAACCTTTCCTGAACAAGTCTTTTGATGATCATAACACCCACTTCTTTCGTGTACAAACTCAGGAGTAGAATTGCTGAGTTGTGGAGTGTTCAGCTTCAGTATATATGGCCAGACAGTCTTCTAAAGAGCTTGTACACTTGTGTTTTTCATCTTTACATGTTAGTTGCTCTGCTGTGTGCATTCTTTATTTTTAGCAAGTTTTTTGTTTGTCTTTGAGAATATAGCATGTTCCAAAGCATGTCCTAACAACCAGACCCTGATATTAGAAATTTGTCTGATAAGAGAGACAGAGAACGAAAACAACACATACAACTCACAGTGGTGAGACATACACTAAAGATAAATATCAAATGCAGTGGATGCATCATGAGAGACTCAACTAGCTCATTGGAGGAGGTGATAAAGAATACATGTGCTGGTGCTGGAGGGATGACTAGACTCCAGAGAAAATAAATAAGCAGAGAGAGAAAGAATCAGGTGTCTTTAGTGACCAGCAAATGGCTGCGACCAGCTAGAGCACTGAGGTCATGTTGAGGAACTGTGGGAAAAGCGTGCTGGGGGAGAAGGGCTTGATTGTTACAGCAGGGAGCTGAGAATTTATCCGTTAGGTCTTCATGAGGTCAGAGAGGTTTTTTTAAAAGGGGAGTGACCGTGTCAGATTTTTTTAAATAGAATATTGGCAACCATATTGAGTCTGCAAGGGCAGAAGAAAATGCTGGTGGCATTTCTATCAAGCTTGCTGTAAGATTAACAGTGAAGGCTTTGCCATCCGGGACTGTCTGGCTTCAAATCCTGCCCCCAGCTTTTACCGACTGAGTGATGCTGCGTGATTCAGCTTCAGCCTTGTCAGGTGTGTGGTAATGGCTCCAACATCTCCTACCTCCTGGAACAGTTCAGAGGGAGATTAACCAAGCAAAGGCCTGAAATGCAGCCTGGCAAAACATAAGCACTCTAAGAGTGTTAATTACCAGGTTAAATAGGGAGATAAAAAAGGAAACAGGCTGATGACGTATGCCTTTCCTGTGGAACATCATGGGCATTTAATGTACAACATGGAAAGGTAATAAAGTTGACATGTTTGAAAACATTCTGATTACACATTCATGTGTTTAACAAATAGGCATTAAGTCTCTCAAGGAAGTAAGCCTTGTGTTGGATATTCTATTATAGATACTCAGAGAAATAGTATTGCTTCTGCCTGTAGAAGACATGACTACCCTGTGTAACTAGTGCTCTAACTTGAAGAGTAGAGGAAGCCCTTGCTCTTTTCTGGGATGGCCAAGAGGGATGATGGAGATGATAAGAAAATGGAGTTTTAAGATAGAACACAGCACCTTGAGCTTAGAGGCCACGAGCTGCCCACAGGAAGCCAGATGGCGACTGGCACCCTCCACAACGAAGATTAAAGAACAATAACTTGGATGGTCCCCTTTCCCAATTCCCCAACACTGTTCCCCTCCCCCAATTCCCCAATAAAATCTTTAAAAAAAATGGAGTTTTGAAGGGCAAGCTGGACAAAGGGTGCATATGTGTGGGCACAGCAGGGGATGGGCAACAACATGACATGCCCAGTGAACAGAATTTATTAGAAATAGAGATAAAAAGAGGCAAGCTGACTACATTCTGGCTACAGTGTGTTAATAGCACAACAGTCATAACGTATCTGCTATTTCAACAAATCTTTATTGAGTGATAACTTCATGCCAGAAAGCGTTTCAAGTACTGAGGATATAGCTACTTATATCAGGTGTTCCTGCCATCTTGGCGTTTATATTCTGCTGGTTGAGAGAGACAACAAATAAGTAAATGAGTAAGCAAATAAGTGAATGAGACAACAAATAATTAAATGAGACAATAAATAAGGAAATGACAGATAGGAATACATGAAAGGAAACAGAGCAGGTGATGTGACGCTATGGACGGTGTAGACAAGAGGGTAAAGATGAGAAAGTGTCTCCAAAGAGGTAACAATGAAGCATGTGGTTTTAAAAGATGGGGGGAACATATTCCAAGGAGAAGAAGCTGTAAGTCCAAGGCCTCGAGGTGGGACTGACCTGGAGGAACTGAGTATAATATGAGTTTGGAGATAGAGGCAAGGGCCAGATCCCATAGCATCTTGGAAGGCAACATCAGGTGCAAATTTTATTCTAACTGCAGTGGGAAGCCACTGAGCAGAATGGATGGGGGAAGGTTAAGCAGAGCAGTGGTGTGGTCAAAAAGCAAACTGTGTGGCCAACAACTGCAGCCAGGCATCAGAGGCAAAGGGAAGTCCATCCAGTAACCTGGAGCCTTTCAAGGTGAAGGCCATGGTCTCTCTTCTACATCTAAGAGTCTAGACATGAGTAATATCTACATAGCTTCCAATTCACTTAGTCACAGGAGTGGGAGATCCATTTTTATCTTGGAAGTTACCAAACCAACCTGAAAACCTGCTAGGAATGTGCTGGTTTGCCAATTCCTAAGCAAAGAAGTATCCAATAAAAAAAATATCCATTGCTACTTCCCTGTCAGCCTCCAGCATAGGAGCCGATGGCGCTTTTTTTTTTTAATTCAAAATAAATACAAGAATGTAAAATGTTAATCAAAAGTAAACAAAGGGATAGAATAAAAGGAGCCAGGCACCACGTGTGACTTCTATTGCTTTTGCTGTGGTGCTGGCAAGGGAATTTTACATAGATGAAATTCCCCTCCCGCCTCCAGGAAATGGTGACTTTGTTCAAGTACAGCAGCTTCCCTTCCCTGTGACTCTGTGTGGTCGACGGCGACGTGGGGGAGGGGGGCTTGTTCTCCTCCTGCTAGAAAAGTGTCAGAATAGGTGACCATCTCCCTAGCTCCCTGATTTCTCAGTAGAAAATGAGACATTCCCATGAATTCTCCATATTACAGGCCTCAGGTTACGGGCCTAAGAGACATAACTTGGGAACAAGGGTTTGTTTGGAAAACAGGTTATTTCATTCCACCCTATCTAGCATTTACCCCACAGGTGGTTCAAATGATTTATGTTATAATAGCAGACTCTCCAACTGTCCAGGAGTGTAAACTTCAGCGGGGCTGCCAGGGAATGGGCATCATGGTGGTAGAGTGATGTGATCTGATTTCTGTGGATTTTTTATTATGGACCTTTGGCCATACAGAGAGTAAATAATTCCCAATGTGAACATCTTTTAGAATGGTAGCCCCACTGCAGATAAAATGAGGACCAATCAGGATTTTTATCTTAAAACACATACATGTCCTCTGGCCTTGGGTGTTTCCACAACTCGGTAATTGAAATCTGGCATACTGAAATATTAAGAGTTATCACCTGTGAACACACTACTTAGCTGCTTGTCCTCTGTCCCTAGGCATAACTCTGAAACCCACCATTTACTGTTTACCGAGGCTTACAAACAAGTTTATGTATTAGATTAAATAAAAGGCACATTTACTGAAAAAAAAAAAGATGCAAAAAATTCCAAAGTCAAAGATGACTACAGTAGTAGGATATCTTTACTACTCATCTCCCCACTGACACGGCTTAATAGTGTTTTCATTTATGTCTAAGAACCAAAGCTATGGAAACATCTATTAAAATTTCTAAAGCACAATCGCTTTTAACAGGAATATTGATGCAGTTAAGGGTATGTTTTTGCTCTATGATGCTCCTATTATAACAGATGATTCTTTTTCCTGACCTACCAAAACCTCACGTCAGGGCTTCTGCCCAAAGTGATCACAGAGTCTTTTATTCCTCAAACATTTTATCACATTTTTGTTCCATGGAAATGATGTATTTGGAGCTATGATATATTTGTCAACATAGTAACACTTGATACTCTTATCTGTAAGGATCAAAATTAGCTCATTTCTAGAGGAATGAATTCCACACACATTGCTCAGATGCAAGCTTCCTTAATTGACTTAGACATTTCAGTTGTGATTGTAGTCACTGTAAATATGATTTTGTGCTAAGATCATGATTATGGAAGTCATGTATAAATAATACCAAGATGGAGTTAGATGCCAAAGCAATACCTCTATTTTCTTCTCTGCTTTTCAATTAACTTTAATTTATGCAACCCTGTTTTAGCAATTCTGCACTTTTACTCCAATATTCTTTTACATTTTCTTAGTCTTATATTCAGAGATAATAGATCATCAGGTTAAATGTTACTCAAATTCATTTACTAAAGGGCCAGAAATGTGTTCATCCAGAATCTAGAGTGGGAATATCTCAGAAACTTACTAGCTCTGCAGCCCCAGTAATTGCTTAATAATATCCATTATTAAACTATTAGGTTATGTTTCTCCCCTCCAGAGTCTTCACCGTTACTTTCTCTCCCTAATCCTGCCCTTCCCTTCCCCACCCCAAGTACCACCAAGAAAACCAAATCCTTCCTTTTGTGAGGCTTCCCCTGTTGGTACAAGACTGGAAAAAACACACATTATTTTTTTCTCTAAGAATATGTGCTTAACATGGTCAACAAAATCTTTAAAAATGCTAGTTATTTAAAAATTGTCTCATATTGAATTTTAGTATTGATTAATTTGATGTACCACATATGTGCCATGTATATGCCACACAAGGGCATTAATTTAGTTATGCATTTATAAGCTTAATTATCCTTAGAATAAATGCCTTGTTTTTGAGACTTTCTAACATGGAGGAAGTGTTTATATTGAGACCCTCTAATATGTTGATTTTGCTCATGGTTTTAAATCAAGTTACTTATGCTCTTACATGGAAAATCCCCATGTCTATCAGTAAATATTGATGAATTAATCTATTTGTCATTCTTGGACAATCCTGCCTTCATTCATGTAATCTTAAAGCATTAGCATCAAGAAAAAAGTAAGCTCAGTTTAACTTAACCCAAGCCTTTCATTTTATAATTGAGAAAATTAAGAGGTGGGAAAGATAAATGACTTTCTTATAGTCTTCATTAATTAGTTATTCATTATACACTTTGTAAATAAGGATATAAAGTAATTTATAGATATGAGACAGGAGAATAGAAAATAAATACAATGGGATTGAAACACTGGCTGAATTTGGCCACAAATATGGTTTTGGGTGTCTAATTGGCCAAAGCAGAATGCAGTCTTCATAAAATCCAAGATGCCTGGGAACTGCATCAGATTAATTTCCTTAGGGGAAGCACAGAGTTCCTGCAGAGGCCTAAGAACCATGCTTCAATCCACTATATTCTTAATTAGAAAGCAAGCAATTAATTCTCAATCTGGCTTCTTTCCACCATTCCTGCCACATTAATTTTTCATTGTATGTGAGAAGGATTATTTCAAATAAAACACCCCTCCCATTTCTTACAGCTTCTCTGTCTTTGGAGATGATGGCTGTTACTCATTTGTCCTTCATGCCACACTTGCCTGTCTAGTTAGCACACGCCTGCGTGTCGTCGCTTCAAACAGAGTCTGAGCTTAAAGAGGGCAGGACACAACTTCACCTCTCCTTGTCTTCCATAGTCATGGCACAAGGTCCCATATAGAGGAAGTGACAAAATGCAAAACATGGAGAAGGAGAAGAATAAAGAGAAAGAATAGAAAATATCACTATGTCTTCATCATTGGTCCATACCACTTGGCTAAAAAGGTGGTAGCCACGCAATTGTATTTAACCTATAATGTTTCATGCCCTTCAAGGCATGTGACTATAATAAAAACTTATTTCAAATGTCAAAATATAAGGGGAAAATGCTTATTTTCAAGGATAACTTCTAGGGGGATTAAGTTTTATTTTGTTTTGTTTCACATATTTGACCCAAAATTGTCAACATCTTTTGAGAGCTTACTCTATGCCAGGCACTAGTCTAAGTGATCTGCTGGTACAGACTCATTTGATGGCTCAACACTTATAAGGCTTCATCCAATGTCCCCATCTGATCTGCTACAGAAGTGCCCAGAATTTAACAAAGCCCTTTCTTTATTTGTTTACACTTTCCCCTCTTATGCTTCAAACTGTTCTCCATATTTTTTCCTTACCTCACTACTTCCTGTACTATTTTACACGATACTGCCAATTTTTATGTACCTTTGAGAGAATTCTGATTAAGAAATTGGGCAACTATCTTGATGATCATGGAGCCACATTTGCAATAATAGTTTGATAAATAGAATCCTCTCTATAAATGCCAATTAAGATGATATACCATTGAAATGAATGCCAATATTTCTGGTCTATTGGAATTTAGAAAGAAGCTAAAGGTTCACAATAGAAAAAGTATTGCAATGATAATTTGCTATTGCATAGCTTGATCCACACCATATAGTCACTGAAATATACTGAATACAATACAATGACCTAGATACAGTAGAAGACTATGTAAATAATACCTCAGCTCCCTAAGGCAAACAAATACCTGCCCAAAAATCATTGAGGCATACATGTTTGCCACCTACCAGGGAAGATCCTCTAAACACATAGTGCTCTTGGGAAAATATTAAAAATACTTCTTTTTTTTTTTTTTTAGTATTCCTTATTTATTTAATAAAACTAATAAACCTTTGAACATCTAGTTGAAGGCTACTGCCCCTTAACTTTTTTTTTTT